>NC_091944.1:10660271-10835271 GCF_041260155.1 Ptychodera flava | reverse complement strand
GGAAGACATTATCTGCTTTTCCTCTCAGTCTAAAAATGGCTTAAAATTAGCCTTCATACAGGTGGTCCTGAACATACGTGATGCCACGTTCTGTACGATTGCCAATTCTTAAACTCATTATTGAACCACGGGGTTCATCACAAGTAATATTACAGTGCGGTTTCGAACACTCCGAATGATTCAAAGAATGCAAACAGACTATTAAATTTATAGTGATTATTCGGAAAAAGCTATAATATATATTGGAAAATGAAACTAACTTTGGCCGTTCATCAATAAACTGCGCCACGAAGCTGCTTGAACTTTCGCATATAATACAGAAAGTCTGAGAGTTAAAGTCAGGCTAATGAAAATGTCCGAATTCGCACTTTTACGATTTAAAGCGTCTTGTATGCCTTTTCGCTATTGTCTATTACTCAGGTAGGGAAATGCTACTTAAACTTACAGGGATATTAATTGATTTTGGCAAGGGCAGAGAATAGTTTCGTAAAATGGTGAGGTAAAGCAGCCTTACTTTCATATTTAGTAGTCTTTGTCCAACACTAGTTACGAATACAAAATTGTGACCTCACATAGATGACTGCAGTTTCTGAAGCGACCGACAGGGGGCCAGACTGTCGCCAGAACTCAATTATTTTGTCTGTAAAGTGTAATGCCTGCATGCTGTTGTCCTGAAAAGCAAGTCCATCGTCTTTCATTCAAAATTTGCGAACGCGATAATGGGTAGTGGTATTATCTATACTCTGTGTTTTGTTATTACCCGATGCACAGCAAGGCAACCGGGTAATGCTCCCACGAAAAGATGATTAGCCGAGAGTAGAAATATCGGCCGATGGAATTAAGGCAGACGTATTAACTACCTTTTGTTTGAGGTTTCATTTCCAAGACGACCCACAAGGGCAGCACATCTATAGATCTTCAGTCACAACAAATGTACGTCCTTTCGCAATTAATGCGATTAAGTTGATGTATTGTTTTTGACTTCATTGTAGCTGTATTATTTGAAATGCCTGCATAGTCTCCTTTGCGATAAACCGATGAATCTGTGAGGCGTTTTCATGACCTTTCACTTCGCTACGTAATAATTGTTCACAAGTATTTATTATCACTACCATTATGAACAGTTCTCGTCATTCAACTATTTCCTGCTAGGAGTTCGTCAATTTAGTGACGATGTTAAGTGTTTCTCACTAAACGTTCGCTATGGATCTCATCTAGCTATATAACAATGTCTGATTTTACTGGATACGAAACTACATTTTCAGTGTGCAAATAATACGGACAAGGTATCTTTTTTATTATACACTAGGCAACAATCGTATTTCTAGACCTAGTATTAACTACCATTCTTCGAATATCGACCAGTTTAGTCTTAAACGAAACCGGTTTTATTATTTTGAAGGATGTCGTGTTCCTCATACCTTACGAAATTGGATGTTAAAAGGAACATAACAAAGCGGCTACTAGGCGGCCCTATTACATCGTATCACAAAATAAATAAACGTCCATTCCATTGTATATCGTCCTTGAACAAAATTTGAATGAATTTTGTCCAGGCGTGACAGAGTGATAGCTGCAGACGGAGATATATCCATTAGTCTTGCAGGTATTCATTCATGGAGACTAAAAACTAAATATTGACTACTAACAAACCAGCAGGCCAGTATTTGTCATATGTGTTATCTTTGTTTTGGACCTTAGAAAGAATCTGACAAGAAGACCTTTCTAAACCCCATTGCTTTACTTTTGGTGTCCTTGCAGTATAAATTAATCAGACAGTAACCTTGATGTGATTAATGCGCTCAAAGTTGTATGATATCAATTATGGTATTGCTACAGAAACGAACTATACGTTAAGCTAATTAAGAGCTCATTTCAGTTCGCCATTGAGTGTTATTGTCTAGGGCTGATAAAGTGCATCAATCTCGTTCACTAAAAGTATGCCTCACAGACAAATTTAGCAACGAATTAAATTTGCTGCAAGCGTTAGTGAACCCAAAAGAAGAGGTTGTTGACAAATGAGAATGGTATGGTTGCTCTTGTTAATATTCGATCTCTTTGGCAAATTATGAGCACTGAATTTGGCAGTATTCGCACTACAGTAAGCTTTTCGATCACACGCATCATACTTTCACGAATTTTGTCAACGAAACGCAAAATCATCGGAATGTTTGCCGCCTTTACGCAAAAAGACTGTAAACACCTATGCCCTTTGAAAAAAAATATATTTCCGTGCTGACCATACACCCTATGTTAAGCAGTCAAAGCAGGACGTAGTTGAACTATCGCCATCACAGAAAGTCTGAATATTTCATCTGTCCCCATAACCTTAACAAAACCGGATGTTAACCACCTGACCTGACGATACGATATTGGCATCCTCAGCAACGTGGCTCCTTATGAGCAAGATACGGTAGTTAAAGGTTGGTAGTATTAAACATACTGGCGATAGAATGATACATCTTGAAACCTATTTGCAGATACAATGTGCTTTCACATTTTGTTAAAAATCCAAAGTAACTGAGTCATAAATGGACAAACGGTTCAAGAAATTTAAGTCTAGGATCAATTTTCATTGAGCTGGTATTTTTGTATCGGTGAGTAAGAACAATGCCCAAAATTGTTTCTTCTTGAACGACTCAAGAGATAAAAAGGAAGGTCAGAGTGAGAAATTACTAGTAAATAAATATTTACATTAAACTGCTAAGATTCATTCCGTAACTAACCATTTGCATTTATTTATTTATTTATTTATTTATTTATTTATTTATTTATTTATTTATTTTCACGTGTCTGATTACTTATTTGACTGCGGAAAATTACAGCTTAATAGCCATAAAATAATATCTTTCTAACTGATAATTCGTAAGTGTTATCAGCCTAATGCAAAATGTGTACGTTTTAGTGAGTAAGATAAGAGTTTCATTTGGGTTATATGATAAACATCGGAGATATCTCTTGGTAAAATTAAATCGTCAATGTATTCTACCTCATGACTACAGCAAACATATTGTGATTCTACAGAAGCAATTACTATCTCTAATTACTCTCGCCGTCATTCTTCACTCCGATGTATGCTGACAGATAAAGCGGTCAAAGGGTCATGAGAGACATTGGCCGCTCTTCTACGGGGAGACATTTCAATCTTTGTTTGCAGACGGGAGATCAGCTGTATAGGTATTGCAAGATATGTTTAATGCACGGAAATGAAGCCTACATTTGTCAGTGTTTGCGAGCTTTAGAAATGGACAACATTCCGACTTCATCATTGGATTTTAATTCAGAAGGCTATAGACAAAAAGAAACAAATTCTTAAAATGTTTGATTCGCAATCGTAGTGTTTCCGCGATTAGCCACCTTTATACACTGCGGTGACCTTTGCAGTCGCTGTCGCCTCCCAAAGGCCACATTACAGTATAGACCTATAATCTAAATTTGCCATGTTTTCCAACAGTTCAAAATACTGCATTTCTTTTAAATATTTAGTAAAACGCAATCACTCCATAAACAATGGTCGCATTAGTGGGAGCAATGAGTTTACATATCGGCAACATTCCCGTCAAAGTCGACCATCCTGATAGAAGGAAGTATGTGAACAGATTAAGGTACGTAGTACGCGCCTTGAAAGTGAAAAACTTAAAGTTTTGCTCAAATTGTTCTCAAGGAATTTTTCAACTATTCTTTTACAGAATTACGAATAAAAATCGAGGGTCACCGTACAAATTTTGGTACTGGAGAAATAATTCACTCAATATTTACCGACATTGAAATTCAAAATGGCCGCCATCCATGTGAATTTTGGATTTACAAAAAACTAAGACGGTGATAATTTTTCTTACACCAAGAGCTTTAAAATGAGCCCCAGAAGTGGTAGATTAGAAAAGAATTGTAAAAATCGAGAGTCCAACTATCTGTCCCCGAGGCGCATTCTACCTTAACATTACAATACCTTATATTCGTTTTGTAGGAATTATCTCAGCACACAAAGCAACTATGAATCAGGCAGGTAACAACCCACCGGCCATACTTTGCATGGGTGCTATATCAACTAGTTGGATAATATTTTGATAAATGTAGATCCGTGAAATGAATGTAGTTTCTTATTCTTCCCTCTGATAAAATTGCAATCACAAATCGTCGCGTGCAAATATGTTAGGTAATCTTGAAGCATGAATTCTAGCCAACATGTTCAAATATCACTTGTTAAACAGTAATATTGGACATTTAACATACCTTCAACGTGTACTGCGAAGCTGCACATACCGTCATTCGACATTATTAACCCTTTACGCGCCAAATAAACCCAAGTCAATTTTTCTCAGATTTTTGCCATAGTTTTGAGAAAAAATGTGACGACCATTTGGTCCAAAATTATCAAAAAATTACAGAAAAATTCATAAAAATTGGTAAAATTTTGCACTAAAATTTTGGCGGGACAAAATACCATTGCTCAAAGGGATAAGTTGTCAAACAAGGAACTATTCATAGAAAGAATACGAATACAGTAAATGCACGGAAGCTTAACACAAATGGATGTTTAACATAATTAAGATTTGACCAACACATTTTCGAAAAAAATATATTTTCTTACTCTCTTCAAGATAAAACTTATCTGTCTCTTGAAGACGATCCCTCGAAATACTAAATGCTCAAATATTCCTGAATTGCAACGACAGTGATTAGTAGTTTTATCCACGTTTAATTGCTTTCAAGGGAAGCATTAAGGAGTGGGTAACCTCGTGTTGAACAATCAGATAGACACAGTCGTACCTTTCCGAATAGATATTTTAGGCTTATCATTTCGCGAGGTACAGTACATTACACATGTTTTGAAAATTTTCGCACGAAATTCGGATGCAATTTGTCACCACAGGGTCTCTACATGCCGTATACCGCAGATGTCGTTATGATTTTAATATGATCCGGAAAGTGATGCTGGATAAATCGAATGATTCAAATATCCCTTGGGTGCAGATGGCAGCGACACTGCAATCTCGATTTCTTGCTGCGTTAATTTAGGCATGCAAGACTATGCATCACGTAAATGCGGGTTTGAAGATAGGGCAATTATTGCCACTCACCCTGAGCAATATGGTGGTAACCATTGGGCACATTAACGTTTGAAATGCTGGATTGTTTATCCGGCGAAACGAGAAAGTAAGCTATGGAGAGAAATTTAGCATTGTTGTAGTCAAACGATTTAGCTCCTTGCAGTTTATTTTTGTCAAGATACGACTCATTGTTTTTTTCTAAAACATCACACTTGGTAAACTATACCGAATTACTTGTAGAACATGCACCAGTCAAATATGACTGTGTTCGTCATAGCATTATCGTGTACAGGCAGTTGAGGATCAGAAAGCACGTTTCTTGTGTAGAATGTCTTCAGGGATAAATGAAACTTGCCTTGTCATCCGTACGATGCGATCACACGTGTAGGTACTTAACGGAGTGTAAATCGTCGCTAAAAGCTTTCTAGGTTGAATGATGCCTTATACGCGCCGCATTGTAAGCTGCCAACGTCGGAGCTAATCGAAGCGTACTACTTTTTTTCGGGGCAGAGGCTGATATCCAATAATCAAAAAGAAAAAAAGACATTAAGAAACTTACAACTCAGCATTGTCATCCGGCACTTGTGCTTGTCAACAGGAAAGTTGTGTAGTTTCATTTGACAGGATAATGCCATGTTCAATCTGTAGACATGAACATAAAAAAGTAACCGACAGTGTCAGAGTCTTGGCAGACGATAAACAAAAAGACTTCAATAGTTAGATCAGGAATTCCGCATTCTACGAATATTGCTTGCCCATAGGATGTAGATACCGTTTCAGAAACTGTTACATGTAATGGATCGGATAATGGGAGATAAAAAGGACATGAAATATAGCGAATATACTTGTCATACTCTTCTGCACGTCAAGAATGCTCGATACATAATTTGTAATAATGCTATTTCGGTGAATTATATACGTCACTTGTCGCTCGATACACGACACGGATAATTAGTAATCTTCGATAATAATCACTCGATATGTTACAAGCGGAGAACATTGTTCCTGCTTTCGCCTTGCACTGATTATCATATGACTCTTGTTATATTGTGTTTGATTCAATCAATCTTCTTCGCAATACTTTAAGGATATACTTGGTGAATGTACATTTATCATCTGCGCATGTCTTTGTTTGTACCTCAGATTACATGTATGTGTATTTTTCTTTGATGTAGAGGCTTAGCATGTATGCTACCTTTAAGTCGTACTTAAGTATAGACAAGTATGGGATTTCAAATATTGCATTTGGCTACTTTATCTCAAATTTCATCCCATTTGGAGGATATATTCAAATGTTGCCGCACAGTTGGCATTTTTGCACTTACATGCAATTAGACTGAGGCTGAGTGATATACGATGCAAACATATAATTTACAGCAACTATAATTCAAAGCTACTATAATTCAAAGGTACTTTGAAAATTTCAAACGAGGAACCTTTAAATACGACTTGTGGGACTTCCATTAAAATTATATGGGTCATAAAACCTTCTTGCACACGTGCTTCAATGGAAGTGTGTGTTCAGCATTCAAAAGTTGAGATCCAAATTTTCGAGGACTTTGTACAATTTCAATCAAACATGGTCGTGAATTACCTCAACGAGATCTCTGCATTTTATTTTCCCTCGATTATGGATCGGTACGGATGTGATTTTTTTTAACGATTTCATCATTTCCTAAAAGATGCCGACAGTCACTGGCATCACCTCAAATGATCTCTGGACATTAATAAAGGAAAATTAGTAATGCTCTGAGTTTCGAGTAGGTGGGTAATAAAACGTTTCGGAACACGAGATTTAATTGAGGTATGTGCTCTGCATTTGAAAGTTGAGTTCAAAAGTTTCAAGGAACTTGTAATGTTTTCAATCATCCGAGAAAAGAATACGAGAAGGTGCTAGAAAATCGAATCTGCAAATGAGTCGCTGTAATTTATTTAAATCTATTGGAAATATTTATGTTGATGGCGTGAAGATCAAATGCGAAAATGCAAAAGTTCTGTTCTTTCTCAGCTTACGACCACAAAGCATGGTTTAGGTTGTATTCATTGAAGTTCTATAAATGGTTTAACATTTGATTGAAGTAATTTAGTTGAGTAGAATGATTATGTCAATTAGAACTAAATACTGTTACATTAGAGTAACGTTGACTGTGATGATGATAAGGACAGGGACGGCGATGTAGAATAAAAATAGACCGCAATAATGAAAAAAATATTACACGCCTAAACGAAATGTTTACATGACAATACACAATTGCAACTTACAACCATCGTTTGCCATAATATACATATATATATATATATATATATATATATATATATATATATATATATATATATATATATATATATATATATATATATATATATGATGAGAGTATTGCAAAACTCCCACCAGAATTTCAACGTCCGTCTCTCTTGCACAACGTATGCACTTCTTGCTAGCACTAAAATTATTTGTAATTGCACGCTGTCTTCGCATACGCGAGTGGCAGTGCATTACTTTGGCGAGATTTCTGTATTCAAAATATGCTTCAAGGGCGGAATGGTATCGCTGTGGAATTTTTCAAGGCTTTCAAAATTTAATAAAAGATGACGGCTGCTTCAAGGTGAGCATTACGTCAGCTGATCGCTTGAGATTGATAATGACAAAGGAAGATAAGTGATGGTTTAAGGGTCTGGCTGAGTTGGTAGAAATGACGGCAAGACATGAAAGAAAGTTAAAATGACCACCGTCCTTGAACGGCATTTTCACAGATTTTCATTCAGACTTAATGTTACAATATTATACTCTGCCTTCCATTACATAAGCGATAACCCTATCTTTAGCCAAACATGGAGAAATTAAAATGTTTGTGCTAATCCAACACAATATTGTCCTAAGGTTGAATCTCAACGAGAAATCAGTTATATATATATATATATATATATATATATATATATATATATATATATATATATATATATATATATATATATATATATATATATATATATATACATATATATATATATTAACGAGCGAACATTATACTGTAGAAGAACATAAAGATACAATTGTTTATAACATATTATTGAAACTGACAACAATACTTGCGTGACATTACAAAATAAGGTTTTGTAGTATACCACTGATATGTGAAAGATTTGGAAGGTATATACTTTTGTTTCATTCAAAAAAATATAAATATGATCATAGAAGAACACGGGATATAACATCTGCCAAGCTGGTCATTTACCAGACACCATTGTTGAACAAATAGGATTTACATGTTTCGAAGTAAACAGATCAAATTGAAACATTACAATGTATTTATGAAATCGTGTTATGCTTCTCGAAAAGAGCAAAATCTGTACAGTCGCACATATCCTGCTGCAAAAGATATCCGCAACATGTTAATACCGATACACAATCGAAGTATATTATAAGCGGACAATATAGGTTTGTTAGAAACAGTTCAATAAGGCCCTATGCCAAATCATGGCGATCAAATTTTTACGATGTCAAAACCATTGTAATGAATGTCATCTTCATGAACTTATTTGATGAATGTACATAATTATGACCTTACATGGTTATCTGTTCTGGCAATGAAGATTATGAAAGACTTTTAACTGTTCATCCGAAAACATGCAACCTTTGTATTAAATTGAATAACACTAGCTTATTAGGCGATAATTGAAGGAACATGATCGCACATTACAAGAGTAATGAATTAAACTTTGTGCAAGGTTTGGTCTTAAAACGTTAAACTATTCTTCTTATGATTTCGATATCCAACGTAGATCAAATATGATCCTTGGACATGAGTCAATACATCAACTACCATATAAACAACACGTATGACAGACATACCGAATATAATGGTATGCATATGAAATGAATGGATTGAGAGTCACGAACCTTAAACTATACTGAATACTTCCATCGAATCCTATCTCTAGTGCTCTGTTGTCGGTTGTCACCTTGTGGTACTCTCCGCGTTTCTCGTTGTCAAAGTACACATCTGGTCTCCACACTACATCAATGAACTCAGGAGAATTCAAGGTAATGGAGGTGGTACCGTTGTGTCGCAGACGCCTGTCAAGCCATTGCAGGTGCAAATAAAACGAAGTGGAGTATTCCTATTGACGGAAATAAAACACACGACCGGTTTCAAAGCTAGCTCTGTGAGTGGCATTTCAAATTCAAAGGAAATCTTAACTTTGATTATTCCATTGTTTCTGTTCACTAAAAGGAGTACATTTTCTTCTCCGCAGAATATGATGAAAGACAAATTTCACTAACGTACTGTATACTATAGAGAATGTCACGCCATCCACGGACACGAGACAAATGGCATGTATTCAAACTACATTGACGAGACGTATATTCAGAATTTCGACGTGACTTTTGAATGGAACAAGAAAATAAATGATAAGGTAGGCCAAATAAATACTTAGAGAAACACAGCGATTGATTACGTGCTGGCGAAAGGAGATTGAAGCATTTTATTGCTAGGTAGAAAATATATCGTCGAAAACAAGTCATGGGAACAATTAAGGTAATATGCGCCTCGAAAGTGAAGGCTCAAACTTTTGCTCAAACTTCCCTCAATGAAACTTTCGACCATTCTTTCACCAGAGCAAGAATAAAATTCAGGGGTCACCTAGCAAACTTTGGTACCAGAGAAACCAGGTACCTATGATTTCCCGATATTTGAAGTTTAAAATGCCGGACCCCAATTCATGTGTTAACTCTATAGGGGAAAATAAATTTTTTGATTTTCGAGAAACTATGACGATGAAAACTTTCCTTTCATAAAGATCTGTAAAATGAGCCTCTACAAGTGGTTGGTCAGAAGAGAACTCATAAAATTTGAAAGCCCCGAATTTTTGTCCCCGAGGCGCGTTCTACCTTAAGTGGGTCGGACGACATATTGCTATATATACATGAATGAAACGATAACAGTTCACTTTGAATTTCTCATGTTTCATCACGTGTTTTCTCCATCTTTTTAAAAGTATTTTCAGCAGAAATACAATTTACGGCAGCTACAATGTCTGCTTCCTTTCTGTCGAAGATAGTATCAATAAATTTTGGCAAGAGGCGCATGGGAGTCCTAACTGATTTAAGGATATAGCGGCTATGATTACCTTCTCAATCTGGCAGATTATGTTTGAACACAATCATTGTCAATGGGGAAATTGTACCACACACATATACGTAGACTCGGCGGCAAGGATTTCCATTTCTGTAACAACCAGTGTACTGATTGAGCTGTGGCCGATATATATATTTTGACGGTTAAATCTCCTGAGTACACCTCGACTTTCCGCTTATGTGCACTCATTTCCTCCAGAACTCGTGGGACGATTACACGAATTTGTGAGTAGGATTACTGGATTTTACAGTAGATATAAACAGAAAAACCGAGTACTAGTTTACGCTACTAAAACCCCGTTGTGCAAGATTATACAATACATTTGAGACACTTGAAAAGTGTTTTATTTCGATAGGCTTGCAGTTTGGCAAAGTTTATCTCTGAATTATACATATGGTTGTGAATCTTCCATATTCCCCATTGTCTTCTGAATCTGGGTATTTTGAATATTATAAAATGTGTTCCGGCCTATATGCTTAAAGGCGGAACGTTTTGTAGTTCTTAGAAAACGTCTGACAAGCCAGTACAACACTGATTACGCCGACACACACAATTTTCGATCAAATGTGCATATAATTAGTCTATAATCAGATGTTTCTCATATCTTGATGCCTCTATTGAGTATGACTTGAATGTCCAAGGACGGTATCTCAGATAACGCATGTTGATATTATTCAATTTTGTTAATTAAGGTTACGATATGTTAATTGAAAGGCACGCCAATACTTATTACAGTATGTATACTTGCAGTTTTACATTATCTCCAAATTTTGTGACCTCCGAGATAACTTTCAAATACACTTGATTACTTTAAGAACTGCAAATAGCTAAAGCATATTTTATATTTTATTCACCGTAACAAGACATGCTCACCCAGAGTAGGAAAAACACAATTTTCATCGTGACTGAATACTCATGGTGCATTAGGGAAATACAATCTAAGCTACTCTTCTTTCAAATTAATTTGTAAAATGCCGCCATCGACTACTTTTGCATGGGCTGAACAGCATTTCGCTTTTGTAATGAGTGTAGCTGTATTAGCACGGGAATTCACTCTTGTAACATTTTCACAGTGACGTTTTCCACTTTCAAGTCTGACTGATAATGCCGATGAACTTTGCTCAACTTAAAATCTCCGAGCCGTATTCCTTCTCGTCCCGACTCTTGAAATAGCTGATGTTCTGTGGTATAAGAACGGCCGAGAGTGGAGACAATGCTAGGTGAATCGTATTTTGACCTTTGGTCGATTTCTAACGAGAGCATAATGTAACTTCAAACCAAGAATACTTTTTCTGTTACTGGAGGCCTAACATACGAACTGTTCACTTTGGATAAACCAATATGATCTTGGAGCACAGCACTGGCTAAGTCATCTTTGATAGCTGATATATGGTTCAAAAAACAACAAAAACCAATCTTTGAATAAGATAAGTAAATTAAGAATTGTTTGTTTAGATATTGAGACTGACTCATCTCCGTCAACAACACTTAGTGATGTTCCTTGATACGATCGTGTGATCAGGTGGCTTCTGCTCAACCATAATATTTTATTAGATCATTCCCAATGTCGTTGCCGATCGTAAACTCACTGTCACTCAGAGCATTACTTACCATATCCACTTCTTTAATGGAATGGACACTATTTATGTACATGCTGCATGTCACATTAATCGGTGGACCTGGAAATAGAAAGGAAACACTGTTGGGAAAAGTGTTTAAAGTAGGCAATGATTACTGACTATGAATTAGTCTAAAAAGATAAAAGATTAACCATCGAGGATGTAGAGTAAAAGGACCGAAGCAGTGAATTAAATCGTTCGAGAGATAGAAGATTTGACCATCGTGTTTCGCTTTAATGCTATACGTACACCTGTCCAATAGAATAAAACATTTATCTTATACTCAAGAGTCTTAAGGAAAACAGCTTCATCTGACATATGTTCTTCGCTTTTCATTCACCTAAACGTAGCCAATGAAAAGCATTCGAGTTAAAAACTATCAAGCGATAAGCGATTGGCAAAATTTGATGTGATATAAACTTAATGAGATGTCATTAGAAAGTTCTGACACTCTTTCTTACTCTCACTGAATCTTTGCAGAACAAAGTGAAACGCCATTTCATAGTTATTTATTGTGCATATTTTTACGAACCACTCTTGCAAAAGAGAATAATATGTTTAAACTGAAAATTTTACCGCGTTTCAGTCTATCCTGCAATTACCTCAAAGTTGACAATTTCCTACTAGTATAATGGCATCTTTTTCCATAAATTGCCAATTTCATCTAATTTTCAATTAGTGACTGGCTGACATTAAACTGCAAAATGTATTTCAATATGCAAAATCTCGTTAACTCAACATAATTTCCAAATTCCTCAAATTTTAATATAATATCAATATACATTTGACTTTAATCACGTCCGGCTGCCATGCTAGAGACAAGAGCAACATTTTAAAGGTCGTTAGAAGTGTAATTTATCTATTGTAAGACATGAAACTATGGTGCGCCTATATGTTATCTGTTTAGTTTCATCAAATGAGGAATCATTAATACGCTAATCGGTTATAATGAAAACGCTAAATTTCTAAAAACTACTGTGATATCCTTATATCATCACTTTATATGACAAGTTTTACATTCATAAATAAGCAAATTACAAAGTACCTGAGGTGAATATGCTGAATGTTGTTCACGCCTTAAAAATCAGTGTATCATGAATAAAGGTGTAACGTTCATCAACCTTTGTCAAATTCTATGGTTTTATATAACATTTTAGGAAAGGTTTAAAATTATTTATTAGCTGACAAGGACACGCTTTGTATTTTACTGCTGTTATATCACTTTATCATCAATAAACATTTGACTTTAATCACGTCCTTCTGGTTAAATATCACTTACTCAGAAAGTTCATTACTAAAAGTCGACAGGGCTCAAATGTCTTTTCACTACTATTATATAATTGTTTCATCAATATGCATAGCACGTTTCAGCACTTTTGTCAAGCCATTAGAGTAAAATATTGACTTTATTTATCAGTTGCTATTAAAACGCCATAACCTTTACTGGTGCTTTATCATTCTATTTGCAATTTATGTAGCAATTTTCATCATCTTCGGTTGAGTCGATCAAGACAGATCTCCCTGATAGTGACACTTAATTAAATATGCGAATTGCAAACTGCAATATGTCTTTTATTTAACTAAATTACGATTTTTAGAAAGATTACTACCGAATGTCATCGAATTTAGTGGGGTTAAATGTTGGTATGTAATTTCAATTAGAAAAGAAGTTACAAAGTACTAGTTAGTAATTTTATTTAACTGCAAACGTTCATACAGCGCCACCTGTGATGCAGGTCGAGAGGTCATCTCTCTCCTTAACGATGCAAATCGGCAATCAACATAAATGAACTGTCTCATCATCACTTATGGCAAGTTTCATTGACTTGGGTCAAGTCCTTCCATATCTCCCTGATTGTAACATTTTGCGAGACATACATCCCTCCCGTCAAAAGAAATGAAACAGTCAATTTTTGGTAAGTATTTCTTCTAATAAATAACTTCTAAATACTAAATGTGGTATTGTACGAACATGGTGAGGATCCATGTATTGCGGATTCGAATTTCTTGTATGACATTTGCAAATAGTTGGCGGGTGTTTCAGTAATCCTGTGGGCGAATTTACGTGTAATCAATAGTAGAGGTATACTAGTTGCAAATCATCAGGGTTATGTATCTCAAACAGACTCTGAGGTACTTCTCTGTTTTCTTGATAATATCAACCCATTCCCCTATTTCCTTGAACGATTGCGAAACATCGATGCACAAAAATAGGGAGGCGCTGTGGGGCAGTAGTTAGGGTAAGTCCAGAGTAAAGGACTCATTGTCGTCGGATGGTTGGTTTGAGATTCTAGCATGGTGTTCTAGCATTACTCATCTCTGCTCCATTGGGCAGTGTGTATTGGTTATACCATCCTGTAATTGGGCAATGCCTGTTGGATGATGGATTGAATAAAAAATCTTCGATTGAAATGGTTAAGTAAACGCAGAGACCATTACCAAGTGACTTGTCAAGGGACTGTATTTTGCTAGAGGAATTAGCTTTACAAGAATGCGTGCGCTTATCGATCCTGCTATCTGTCTGAAGTGTACTATTGTCATTATTTCAAAGCACACATATATCTCTTCACTTGCAGACACGATGGATAAAAAAGGGATTTACAGTAGCTCGCGAGTCCATTTTAAAGGTGTCATTCGTGATTTGAATTGATTTGTTTACATTTTTTTTTAGAGTCGCCGGCTATCGTTTGGCTAGGTTAAGGATTATAGCAAAGCCATGCTAAATCTTAATTATCGAAATTTGCTCCAATATATCTAACGAGACACCACTGGTTGCCGCTAAAATTCTACACTAAGTCTAAAGTCTGCATCGAGTGAATCAAGCAGCTAAAGGGCCAGTACGATACTTCACCAGAAATTACCCGACGTTCCTTTTCACCCGTGTTATCTCATGATTAACAAGTCAAACTCATCAATCGAATTTATGCCGTTGCCGATCAATGTTAAATAGAACGCAATTGCTAATTCCACATTGGGCTGCTGAGGATAAATGGCCTTCACAGTTAATAGTGATAGACTAATTACACACCTCTGCTGTTGGTTGATAGTGTTATCCAGAATAGCTACAGGGGGTTCAAACATAAACGGAAAACAAAGTACGTGCATACTAACTAATCCATCATGCTGGGAGTTATGGAGTGCCGTTATTTCGTGCCCATCGCAGACCTACAACGTTTGAACTAAATGTACAGTAGCGAGACAATTCGATCACATTGCCATGACACTTGCAAGTTCATACCATGCACAAATTATCTTCACAGCAAGTTTTAGCCTCCATCGAACCATCAACCAGCCAAAGTAATGAAGCAAAATGTTGAATTGTGCACTGGAATTCTTACCGGTCTGGTCGACAACGTTGGCCCTGAGCGTTTTTTTATATCATCCACTTGGGATGCCACAGTGTCGGCATAACAATCGTTCTTACTTATTGTCCAAATCACATTAATTTAATATCTGCTTAATAGGTCTCGTACGCTAATGAAATGAAATTGTTCATTATCTGAAATCTCGAGACATTCATCGTGACACCGCTCTCAATGAAAGCCTTCAGAGCGAACGGTAACTTCCATCATGAATGCCGGATCCATTTATGGTGTAAACGCACCCTTTACAGACAGAAGGATTCCAAACGAATCGAAGAGTAGATGATATTATTAGAGATTGACTTGGTCTCCTAGCAGCAAACTCACGTGTGCGGAAGATGCCTTGACATTTCAGGCAAGCGTGATCACATTCCATGACCAACGCGTTATTGATCTACGGCTTACGATTTACTAACGTTGAATCAGATGAGCGAAGCGACGGTTACAAGAAGGATGAGTATCTATGACGTGTCTATGCGTGTCGAAGAGTAAGAACCCTAAAAGGCAAGGTTGAAAAAAGAAACGATTACTTGTGATAACTGAAATCGTGACCGAAATAGACAACTTCAGGACTACTAACTCAATGAAAGACTAAGCATGCGGATTTTCAAACGCAATCTTCAGAAACTAAACTAAGTTGTCGGTCGCAGTTGAGATGTCTAAGCTTTAGTTTCGCATGCATACTTTATGCCAGGGTTTATTTCTGTTCAGCAGCGTACGAATGTTTTCTATTCTAAAAATCCATACCAGAGTGTCAAGTGTACCATGGTTTTAAACAAAGACTGTATGCGTGTTACATTCGACGTAATTGCTGACGATAAACCTTGGGGCCTCTCGTAATTCAACGACAGAATTGTCACAGGAGTTGGTGTTCGGCGCAAAGTAACATACTTGTGCCGAAGCTTGCTACGGCTAATGCAGTTCTACACACAAAACAGCCACAGAAATATACACTTAAAATACTCGCGCATAGAGTGTATTCATTCAGACATGTACAATACATACACTCACTTGTGGGGAAACGCGTTGCCTATATAACATTCATTTCAAATATACGTATTCTCCTGTGAATTGCCGCATACATCACATACTTTTGTCAGTATTGTTTTGGAAGGACATTAACGATTGTATCAAGTTTACGGATACGTTCGGGTATATGATTTATCGTGATGCGTGGTTCCCCAGTCCCTTGTTTACTTTTCAAACAGAATTTGTTTACTTGATGCCGTATTCCATTAATCACACAGCGGCGCGACAACCGAAAGATAAGTCTACAACATATCGTTACTGGAAAATCGATATCTTTTTCATCCTACCCCCTGTACCAGCTCCCTCTTCCAAGGTATATGAGAATGAATAATGGTTACGTAACACCTAAATTGGTTACGATTTCTTATTTGATACTTAATTATTAAAGAATGTTATTTCTACAATCTTCTTCAGACATCTCACTCCAAGCAATGCTAATGATGTATGGTAAGGGTCAAAATAGATGACTGTTTTGACAAATACATCAAATTCTCTGAATCGGTAAAAGACATATTTCTGACCCTTTGTAGCAATACGGGCATGGAAAATTGACCTATGACATGGTAGTGCGGTAAGTTTGTCAGCGTTAAGAAGTGAAGGGGCCGTCGTTTGTGATGGCTAGATGGAAATGTATATTGGGGCCAGCCAAAAATATGTCCATATAAAAAAAAAAAAATCTTGGTGGAAGAACGCGCATTGTTTCTCTCGCACCGTTGTGACAGAAGGTGACTGACGGAGATTACGTCAGCAGGTAGGGAATTATTCTAATTTTCAATAGTGTATAATTTTCGGAAAGCCCAGATGGCAGGCAGTGGATAGAATTTTGAGGTAACAGGAGTTTTTACAGGTTGGCGATAGGAGGCTTGACTACTGATTGGCGGGAGGAGCAATGCGCGAGAGGGTTAGGAGGTTGTCACTCAAACACCAAGCAAATTTTCATTTTGAACTTTTCTCGCATGCGGCTTGTTGAAAACCCCAGGTGTTATATGTAGCCAGTTGTACACATGCAGTCGCTAAAAGAATAGTAAAAAAGCTCAGAACGAATAGAGTCGACATATAACGTTCACTGTTACGTCAGTAGGTTTGGGTGTAAACTTGGTCGAATAAAATGAGAGATGCAGGCATCATTTTATTGAGGTAACGTATGCCCCGGGATATACCACTCTGCTCAAATGTAATGTTTCAAGCTATGCCGTTTATCCTTGTAAACGCATGACTGCACATCAATCCTTCAAGATGTACATTGCAAAATGGGAAAGCATGTCAAATATGGATAAAGAGCAGCGAAGATGCCTAGATGTCTCGGAGCTGGGAAATTTATGCAAAAGATCAAATGATGCACGGAAGTCTCGACAATTACAGTGCGGTGTGTGCATTTGTGACAGTTGCTGAGAACGATGACCAGTTTTGAAAGCGTCATACATTAAATGAAACCTCTTTGCCTTAATGCTTCGGAACATATTTGAAGTCATAGACACCATACGCGGTGCTTAAACGTCAGTTATAAATAGTTAAATGAAACGCTTAGACGACTCAATCGTTTTTCAATATATTGCAGATAGGATTTCTTAGACCTTGTTTGATGAACGTTGAATAGAAATTAGGACTAGACCATAAATTGTTCATGGAAAATTTATCCACTGGTGTTACTTGATTCGTTATTCGACATTTCGGCCCAGCCGACAACTCATTTCGCATATGGTGAAAGTGAGTTTCAGATCTGTTAACAAATTGGAGTAATGCAAAAATAAAGCTAATTATCGTCTAAGTAATAAACATTTTTTCTCGCTTTATTAATTATCAGCTTTCGCTCTATCTCCGGTCCGACCATAGCAAATCAAGTACCATGGCAAAATAATTATTCACACATAGCCATACCATTTTGTATCACGTCTCTTGATTCGTTGATTTGAGGTCAGTTGGTAGGATTAATTTGACACGGATGCATGCAAAGAGCAAGTTATCGGTAACCAGTTTCGAAACTTATTGACCGGTTGACAGTTTTGACAGTTGTTGACGGGAAAGTGCACATTCTTTAACATTTGAAAGAATGCCAATAAAACAAAACAATGCTTCAAAGATTTAAAGACAAGACTTTCGACAACACATCCAAATACGTTCCAGTCACCACAGAATTCGTTATCTCTTAATTTGTATCAATCCCCACCACAAAGAGATGCAACACATATGTACCTAACCGTATCAATTGGAATGACGTCAAACTGGATTTTCTTCCTAGTTTCCTCACAGATCTGAATCCACAGGACATCAATACTGACGTACTAACACTAACACAAAAATTCCTGGCCTGAATACAGCTAATGAAAAATGTCATTTATCAAATAGGGAAAGAAAAACAACAATGGTAAGAGGTATACAAGTATGGAACCGTGACATTGCCATGGGAATGAAAGACTGCGGACAAGAAACGGATAATTGGCTAAAAATGGAAGACTAACTAACCCGGCTGAAGAACGTAAACAGCTGAGAACATCAGTCAGAATAGCTCATGTCATTCAGCTATCAACACAAAGATAGTCCTTCTAAAAACTTTGTCATGATTATGAAAATAACTTTGTCATTTGTTTTCATATTTTGACGACAAAAAACAAAATCACGTGGAAGATCTTTCAAAACGGAAAAGGCCAAGGGAAGGTCAACGTAAAATATCTTGTGGACGTTGACTATAGAAAATGCAACAAGACAGACAACGTTATGGAATTTTGTAAGTCACGCTACTGTACTCTAAATGGCAAAGGCTGAAATAACGTTTTAGTTGTCGGTTTTAAGGGAAAATCACTCTATAACAATTGCCAATGGAGTCTAACTTTTAACATAAAATAAGATATTTTCTTTCCTTTTGTGGTCAAAGCTTTCTGCAACCCTGACGAAACATAAACAGACGCTATCCAACTCCCAACGGACAGAACGCTGACCAGTCTTCACAGAATATCATCGTCCAATAAAGATATTTTGTGAATTATCATAATGTGCTTCAATATACAACAGACTATATAATTTCGTAGATTATGAGCCACATAAAGGCTCTTCTAGATTAACGGACGTATCAGCAAACGTTTAATAGGCTAAAACAGAAGCAATGGCGAGACATTTTAAAGATGATGTCGATTGATAATCGAGCTTTACAGAACGTCGTTTATTCTTCAAATTAAATTCCTCTTATTCCTCTGTCTGTTCAAAGATGTAATTTAACCTTTGACGGAATAGATTTAGACTGACAGACCAGTGTATGTAAATTAAATTAACGCATAATATTACACGTCAAATATTTCTTACGTTCTTACAAATAAAATCGATCCGTTAAGATTGACGCTGGAATTAGAGTAATTTTTATCCAAATATATAAACATAATCGTATGTTATCCCTATCCTTTACTGCAATAATAACATGAATATATCGCTGAGTACGAAAACTCAACAAAACCCTTGCATTGCTGTAGCAGAAACAAACTCTCTTTCCCGTGATTGATATCTCTCGAAACAGTGAGACATCAATTTTCCTTTTGTGCTTTTTCAGCTAAAAATTTCAGCTTTTGTTTAAGTGTTCTCGCCAGACACACCATTCTCAGAGACACGAAGAGCATGAGATGTCGCCATATGATTTATGCATTAAAACGGACAATGGCTGATGCCAGTTCTTTTTAGATACACACATGACGTGCGTCTAAGGACCTTTTCACTTCCTTGTGAAAGCTTAGAGGGCTTTGTGCTCCATCTTTCTGAACCCTCCGAGCAGTACCGCCGAACAATGGCTTCTCTCCAAAGAGACATCTGCACAGAACCTCCCGAGCTGTCATTCAAAGCGACTTAACTATTGTGAACAATGTGCACATTAATCTTCGCTGTCGTCCGTACATAACATTTTTCCTCGTTTTCAGGAAGTTTAATTTTTTAATACGAAGATGATTACCATATAAGTTGGTCCGTCTTATTACTTAGGATATAACAATGGAAAATAGAACAGAGCTCTAATTTTGAGAATTTTGCAGGTCAATTATATTCCTCGTAGCCCCACGATGTGAATAGCTACATGTAACAACACTAGTACCCCCAAGTATTCAGAACCTGGCGACAAGAAAAGTAAATTGTTAGGCAAAAGAAACCCACGATGCTCAACTAAATAAAGCGTTTATTTTGCTTGCCAGCATTAAATACAAAAATGAACATACTACCCTAATTTTTAGCGATGCCGGTAACGGTGATTCTTAAGGCTTTTACTGATTTTATGACAAAACCTAAAAGCAGATGATTCTTATGAACAAATTCGCCATGACCTACATGAAGTGATACAATATTGTAATGAAACACCCCATCTGGAGTATTTTGCTTAGGGGTGAATCAGTATATTTCCTGTCAACTTGTCTTGCAATCAATAATTGATGAATCAGCGTACACGTGACTTTCTTCGGCGCCATCTTGTCTTTTTTATTCAACTAAAACCACAAAAACAAGTCCTTCAGGAAAGGTATGCCGTGCAAACAACCTTGTTAATTTTTTTCAGTTTTTATTTAGGGAGCATTCAGTTATTAATGCTGGGGGTGGGCAGGAAAATTCTTCCTGTGCATCAGTTAAAATAAGTGAACCCCCCCCCCCTGCCCATTGCACAAAAACATAAATATTAAGTGTGCAAAAGTCTAATTTCGGAATTTCCCTCCTATACAAGGCAGTCTATGACAAAGTTCTGAATATTTTTCTTTCCAATGCCAAACTTTCTATACTTGCCATACTTTTATAGACGTTGGATAATTGACATAATTGTACTTGATAGGATAGGATTGTTACAAGTGCATATGTGTTCAAGAAATTTGATTTGGAATTTCACCGACAATGTTGATTCACTATCCATGGTAGTCTGTGAGAGAACTATGAACAATTGTTTCAAATATAAAACTAACAATATCTGTGCATTTTAGGACGTCAAATAATTGATATACATGTACTTGATTAGACTAGGGTTGTTTTAACTGGATGTATGTGCAGGAAGTTTGAATTTGGAATTTCACCGAAATGTTAATTTACTATGCATTGGACTCTATGAGAAAACTATGAATAAAATTTGTTACAATATTAAACTAACTAAATCTGTGCTTTAAAGTTATTGACAATTGATATAAATGTTCTTCATTTAAATAGGGTGTTTGAAAGTTCAGATTTGAACAAAAGTTATTGTATTGGAATTTCACCTAAAAGTATTGTTTCACTTTTCATGGTAGTCTACAGGTAACTGTCAAATATTTTCCCTGACAGAACTTGCTATAGATATCACTAATATGTAAGAAATGGCAATTTTTCATTGCCCTCAGTGGGCTCGATTTTCAAGAAGACAAGAAACCTGAAAGTTGCCGAGGCAAGATGTTCAGGTGCAGATAATTATTCTTTTCTTCCTATTTACAGTTAAGTGACTTCAGAGGATGAATGCAGTGAATCATTTTTATATCCCAGAACTATTTTGATACTTATGAAAATTGAGTGACTCCCCCCCCCCGACCACCATATAGTCTGACATCACAGTGTTCAACCAATGAAAGCTTAGTAATCTCTGCCTGATGACCCTAATTGCTGTATGCAGAGGTCAGGTATTGCAGCTATTTGACTTATGCTAATAAGTCAACGGCATCGGACTCCAGCTGAGCTTCCCTGATGCTGCCATGAACAGGTACAACGCCTTTGAGAAACGGTATTTTCGGACTTTGCACAACATTGGCAGAGCAATAGTTTCACAAGGCAACAATTAAGAAGGGCCAAATAAGGCAAATTTGATGGCAAGTTTATCAACCATCAGTAATGCAGCGGATATATAGCGATTAAAACGGTAAGAGCGAGTAAATTAGACAGTTTTCAAAGCCGTGTAGAGAGGTCTGGCTGTTTAAGCTGGCCACCTTCCCTTTTATATATTGGACGCCCTGGCCGGCCGCCTATGTCGAACACAACTCACACACATACAGCGTTTTTATGGAGTGCTGCTTCACGAAAAGCAAGCTCAAAATCTAGATGAAATACTAACTTGGTTTTAGTGATATCAATGTTTCATATTCAAGATTTATAATTTTTAATAATTACGAAAAGAATATTATATTTTCAGAGTAATAATGTCTATTTCGCCTGTGGGTACTCTAGATGTTGGCGATAACGGCGACAGATGGTCGGAAACGTGCGTGTACACCGGCCATGTGCGTAGACTGAGAGGAATTGTCAGTGATATTCATTAATCACAATTAAAACACAGTAATGTTTGTGTGAAGTAAAAAAGTAAATTCGCTTATCACGAGATGAAATCTTGAAGTTTGCGCCATTAGTGTTTACCTCAGCCGTACATAGAGCTTTAAAGAATGAGGTTAAGCCCATGTTTATCTCACATCATGGAACTCATTTTTGGCACAAGTGTTCACACACGTGAGCTAATTAATACCGATGTCTGTCTGTCTGTCCTTGTGTGTTAGTGTGTGTGTGTCTGTCTGTCTGTCTGTTTACACAATAACTCAAAAACGCCTGAACGGATTCAAGTCAGATTTGGTACACAGGTACCATATGCTAATTTTAAGAACTACTTAGATTTTGGTTAGTGTGGCTTGCATATTAATGAAATTATGACATATCATTTTTTTCATATAATGTTTCCCTATAAAGACAGTAATGACAGTGTCGACATATATCATGAAATACTGCACAAAATTTTCATGAAATTTTTCACAGACAACAATCTGAGAACATAATGCAGACACTGTGAGAGTCATGTCAATTATCTGCTCATTTACATATTCAATGAACTTTTGTAATTAGTGACATAACTCTGAAATTCCTGAACCAACTTTGATCATACATGCAACAAATATTGATCTGATAGAAGCATCGGGCAGTGTCAAGTTAATAAATAGCTCATTTGAATAATTATGAAGTTTTGTAATTAGTCATATAACTCCGAAATTACTGAAACAAATTTGATGAAATCTTCTGCAGATACTAATCTGACAAATATCTAAGTGAATTGTTAAGCAATTAATAGATTAAAGTTTATTACGGGATCATTTGCATATTAAATGAACCTTGTAATTATGTATATAATTCTGAAATGACGCAGCCAATTTGGTGAAACCTGCTACAGATATTGATCTGATAAATATCTAATTGTACTGAGAAGCATTGGGCATTGTCAAGGTAATAAATAGCTCATTTGCATATTTTATGAAGTTTTGTAATTAGTCAAATAACACCAAAGTGTATAAAAGTTGATGAAATCTGCTGCAGATACTGATCCGAGAGATATCTAAGGGGATTGTTTAGCATTTAGAACTGTGAAGTTAATTAAGAGTTCATTTAATGAACTTTGTAATTAGGTATTACGGTACCAAATTTGGTGAAACCTGCTACAGATATTGATCTGATAAATATCTAATTGTGCTGTGAAACATTGAGCAGTGTTAAGTTAATTATATTTCATGAAATTTGTAATTAGGCATATAACTCTACAATTACGGCAGCTAATTCGGTGAAACCTGCTACAGATACTGATCTGATAGATATATAATTGTTCTGAGAAGCATTCCGTCTGCGACAGATATCTGACTGTGTTGTTGAGCATTTACAACTGTGAAGTTAATTAAGGGTTCATTTACATATTTAATGAACTTTGTAATTAGGTATATAACTCTAAAATCATGGCACCAAATTTATGGAAACCTGCTACAGATATTGATCTGATAAATGCCTATGTGTGCCATAAAACATTGAGCAGTGTCAAGTTAATTAAGGGTTAATTTGCATATTAAATGAACTTTGTAACTAGTGATATCACTCCAAAATTACAGCATTGAATTAGATGAAACGTGCTACATATGTTGATCTGATAAATATCTAATTGTTCCATGAAGCATCGGGTAATGTCAAGTTAATAAACAGCCCATTTGTATATTAAATGAAGTTTTGTAATAAGTGATTTAACTCTGAGAGTACTGTGCGAAAGTTGATAAAACCTGCTACATATAATGATACAAGAGAGGTCTGATTGTTCTGTGATGCGTGCTACTAATAATGAACCTGTTGAAAAACACATGAGCACTCTACTGGACATGCTGACGGCGGCGCAAGAATCGCAGCACTAGATTGATGTAGAGTGAGTATGTTTTATGAGCAACCCGATGAATACCAGTCATTTAATTGGGATATTAGTGATGTTACGCGCAAGATATCGTAGGACATCAGTGTAAACATCCACATATATATTACTGTTCACCGTATATATGCTACTTACAGTGGGTTTCAAATCGTTGTCACAATAATTCGGTATGTGAGAGGGGCATATTGTATGTATGTTATCAACTATAAGCTCGGGTATCACACAGTAAACCAGCATGGGCTAGACCGATAGCTGATCAGTTCATTACACTTTATCTACAATGTAGCTGTTTTTTGCAGGTTCAGTTGAAAGCTAAAACTAGAAAATGTGTTTTTTTAGATAGTTTCAGCGGAAAAAAATATCTTCAGCTCTTCAACTCTCGGCTGAAATTGTAAATACAGTTACATTGTAGATGGATGGATGGATGTATGTATTTATATATGTATGTATGTATGTATGCATGTATGTATGTATGTATGTATGTATGTATGTATGTATGTGTGTATGTATGTATGTATGTATGTATGTATGTATGTATGTATGTATGTATGTATGTATGTATGTATGTATGTATGTATGTATGTATGTTTGTTTGTATGTATGTGACATCTATACATTAATATACATGTAGCTGTTTTTGATAGCGTGTTTCACACTCATAATTTATAATATAAGCATCATGTCAACATTTCGTCTTGCATTTCGTGCATTTTCATATGGACAAGTACATCATGCGAATGTTCAGCGTACGATGGCGAAAACAGGAGCAAATGTAAAGATAACTTCATACTTGGCAAGCACTGTCATTTCCCTAGTACAAAAATCGACATGCACAATGGTTGCGTAGACTCACCACGTGACTGAGGCCTAAGTGCTCCTATTTCAAAGTTGTTCATGATCCTTGTGATAATCTCGTCATCTACCAGGTGGTCGTCTGCTGCTGAACACTGGCTGTAAAACGGCGAAACGAACAGTTAATGAGATGTAACCTCGAAAACAAACACTAACTTGTAAGTGGATTTCCACAACGAGCACAAAATCGTTTTTCTTTCCAATGAGGAAGGTCTTGAATGTGAAATACTATCTTCAAAGGTACCGCTTATTCTCGGGATGTAGAGCGCTTACTTGGGAAACGGACTTTGCGTGATTGCGGCACGAAATTTTATGCTATCTAATTACACATAACGAGAATACTAAATGGCAATACATAATGAAACCAGTTGTAACAATGGTAACGAAGGATTTGAAGAAAACAGTGATTATGATAGAAGTCATTCATGTAAGAATTGTTTGAAGAAACCAGTGATTATGATAGAAGTCATTCATGTAAGAATTGTTCTCCTTCAATGCAGCTCAAATGCTTTATTAAAGATGAATTGCACTAACATAAGCACCAGCTGGAAAATCAACCAAATGCCATTTGAAGTTCGGAAAAAGTTCGCTTAGGTATTTTTGCCAGGAGTCTTTATATAGGTGTTGAAATCTTTGACTGTGTTGTTCATGTCAAAATTTGATATATTTGAATCTGATGTCTTTGGTTACAATTCTTTGACTTTAACTATGAAATCAATATTTCCTCAGACCGGATTGTATAAATTATTGTAGAGTTTAGACTTTTCATTTCAATGAAAGAGCGAGTGAAACTATTGTTAACGTTCCATTTCGGTTAACCATAAATGCATTGTAAAGAGGTATGACCGAAAAATATGTCGAAACCTGTTGAGTTTTCTGAGTCTGCTTGTTTGTTGCCTTATTTTGCAGTTTGGTTTCAAGAGAATGCAATTTTGTCTCGATAACTCAAAATTTAACAACCTCCTTACTCAGAAATGAGCTATATTTCCTGCTGCAAAAGGTTTTAGAAAATCTACCTCGGCAGTAGCGGGACTTAAATGACACTAGAGACACGCTACGAACATTGTGTGTTTTGCTTCAGGCGTGTATACAGGAAAGTTCCGTACAGAGTGCTAGATTTAACAAAAGGCCCTGGGTGAGAGCTACATGCCGCTAACCATACAAAATTCAAATGTCTACCCGCCGAGCTTATTATCGTTCTCATTTATACACGCATGTGCTTCGTGCGTTTTAAAAAGGTTTTCTTTGTAGTCTTAGCAACGGTAATGGTAAAGTATATTATTGTATGTTTTCGCATTTTAAAATTGAGAAACGGTTGTTATGAATTTACAGGCCGGAAATGCTGCGCTTACAATCTTCACGTATTTAATCATTGTAAGTGTTCTAAAGCTCAAAAATACCTGTTACTCAACGCCTTTGTGTTCAGTATTTTACTTCTATGTTATTAACTATTGAATAAGAAAAAAATACAATCACACGTGTATGTATGTATGTATATATATATATATATATATATATATATATATATATATACATGTATACATAATATACATGTTTATGAATGTATATAAATACATACATGTATATATATACTGTATATACTATATATATATATATATATATATATATATATATATATATATATATATATATATATATATATATATATATATATATATATGGAGAGAGAGAGAGAGAGAGAGAGAGAGAGAGAGAGAGAGAGAGAGAGAGAGAGAGAGAATACCACCAATTCAAGTACAAAGTACTTGTATCAGATTTACTTACTTTGTACTTGAAGTAGTTTCTGTTATTATTAATTTGTCACGCTTTGCTTTATCATAGAGAGCTGAAATATCTGAAGTGAAGCCAGACATCGCAAAGTCGTTTAATTTCTTACACACTTCACTGTTTCCAAATTGCTTTATTATTTGAAGCACGTAGATCGCGATGCACGAATCGCTGAGCCGTATTTCTTGTACTTATCAAATTATCCCCCGGCGTCGTTTAAGAGCATTTTGTGTTATCACGTGAATCGAAAATCACAATACTACGATAAAACTACCTCCCGGATATAAAACATATGATTGCCTGAAATATGTGAACTTTCTGCACTTGCAAATTATTACACGATTCCTTCCCTTACTGACATTATCAGAATGCTCTTGTGTTAAATTATACAGGTTTATCGTTATTTATAATTGCGCTTGGGCTTCTTTTTCCGAAAAAGTACAGAAGAGGTTGCTTTCAGGGATATAGAAACAAAATGCATTTACTTTTAAGCCCCAATAGCTGCGAATGTGTAATAAACCGATCTCAAAATATCATTTAATCATTTTAGATTTCCAACCATTTTCAAAATCTAATATGTGACGGAGAAAATAAAGATTACAACAATAAAATATTGGCCATTTTGTGTTGTGAATTCAAGTAAATGGCATCATGTTTGCTTCTTTTATGATCACGATGTGTAAGTGCAGGAAATACTGCATTTTTGTACTTTTCAGTGGAGACGCCATTTTATGAGTGAGGCACCCGTTTATTAACCTGTTAAAACGCTGTGCTGCGGCATTTTGTAATACTGACGTGTTTTGTAATAACTTACGCAAAATGTAATAAGGGGTATCAGCATTTTGTAATAACTGACGCATTTTGTAATAACGTCTGCAGTATTTTGTAATAAACCAGTCTACGCGTTTTGTAACAAGGGTATCAGCATTTTGTAATAAAAAATTGTCTACGCAAAATGTAACAAGGGTATCAGCATTTTGTAATAATTCGCACTTTGTAATAACTGTTAACGCATTTTGTAATAATTTTAAAAAACTTTCCCCAGTTTTAAAGTATTAACAGATATTTTATTGACTTTGGAATGGTATTACAAAGAGTGTTTTACTCGTTAAGTAAGTACAAAATTTGATCGCTCCCTGACTTCCATTTCAAATTAGACAGACTTAATTTTAGACAGCTGTCAATCAGTATTTTTACCAACTGATCATCTGAGGCAGGTAACTACTAGATTTTGACTAGTTTATTATCATATATTTGAGCGAATCATTGGTATACACAGTCATTTGATTTATTAAATATAGGATAACGACATTCTTTCTGATGTATTGCAGACAACAAGCAACAGATAAAATAATTAAATAATAACACATGAGAGCGAGGGCAATATCACGATTTATTGATGATTACTGATGATGCCCTCGCCTACGGCTCGGGCATCATCAGTATTTCGATCATGACCACAAGCCCGAGGGCAGGCAAAAAAATAGCAATATTGCCCTGGCTCTCATGTGTTATTATTTTTATTACACCTAACAGGCAAACATGCAAAGAAACAAAAACACAAAGACTTCTTCGAGTACAGTTCGCCTTCTGAGTCCGGACCTCAGCGTAAAATGTTGTCAGTGCCGAGTCTAGGGTTGCCACTAAAGTTTGCCGATCTCCTCGGTGGCGTATCCAAATTTGTTGCTTGCATAGTCGTTGAATACAGAAATTGCATTCCTTGTTGCCATTTTCGTTCGTTTGCTGTTTACTTGCATCAAAATATCATCTAACTGTGCCGGTGACAGCTCTGCATGACGTTTCGCAGCCATAAGTTGCCGACTGCAAAGTACAACAAGCGAACGACAATTTGTTTTGCGCAGAAAGGATGCGCAGTAAGTAAAATGACGTCATCCATGTAATATCAAATGCAGAGGGCATCATCAAGTTCGCAGAGGGCATCATCACATTCTTTTACATGTCACGTGAGTCGTGTTTAACCAATGGCAGTGCACGCTGAATGAGTGACGTGTAATAATTAAATAATAACACACGCCAGCAAGGGCAAGATCACTATTTGTTGCCCGCCCAAGGGATGGTGCTCATGACGGTAATATTGATGATGCCCTAGCCGAAGGCGAGGGTATCATCAAAAGCGTGTGTTATTAATTTTATTACACCGAACAAAACCCTTGTTGTTTTGAAACTTTGCTTAGAATGCAGTCAAGTGTCGATCGAGACTCGCCACAGTGAAGCGTTCTATTTGTTGCTCGATCGTAATGCTACATAAAGTTGAAGGTTAACTTAAATTAACATCTATGAAAACAAAGACAGTGTTGTTAAAGCTTTTCTCGTTTAATCATTAATGTACTAAATGTCCTCTACATCAGGTCCACCTAATTTCTTGTACCTTTTCAAAACCCACTGCTTTACAGAAAATTCCAAGCAAATGTACACGATGATGTGGTACGCGCAGAAAGGACGCGCGGTATTCCAGAACGTGGTAGCGGGCTATATCACTGCACGCGACGGGGCTATATCAGCGCACGTGACAGGGCTATATCACCTAAGCCATGTTCTATCACTTTTTGTTCTATATCACGTGAGTAAAGCTCAGCCAATCACAGTACCTGAATAATACGTGAGGTGTAATAAAATATAATAACATAAAATAAATTATTATACATCTGCCTTCGCAAATAATAGAATCGAGCTTCCGTAAAAACGGGCACGTAACGGGCATGCAATAACCCCTTTATATTTGATGATAAACAGTGCGTCATTGAATGGCTCCATATTGAAACTCCATACTGTACTTTGAAAATAACTTCTGGTTAAAGAAACAGAAGTAAATGTATTACGATTGTTGAGAGGTGAAAAATATTATGAGGTAATAACGAAAGTTCACCAAGACGGCACTGTACAAATATGGCACGACATTGCTGCTCGGCTCGTACATCGAATGTTCGATGAGCGCGCGATGTAAACAAAGATGGCGCTTACCCTTAACCCGCTCGCAGTTGAGAGGGCGATGCAGAATATGCCTCTAAAGTGTATGGAATAATGCATCGGAAACGACGGGTGCATATATTCTTGATAAAAAAGGAGATGTACGATAATAATTACTACGAAAAAACCGCAAAGTAAGCACTCAGACATTTGTGCAACGCATCGCCCGACGCGCTAAACGCGCGCTAATGACTACATGTATGTGTCTTTATACACTCTTTGCGTTATTTTCGTAATAACCTTAACTATACTGAAGTAATCTAAAGTAAACAAAACTAAAACTAAACTAAACTAAACTAAACTAAAATAGTCAGAATAATCTGATGTTTTAGTGATTTGACTTGTTTAGCTACTAAAGCGGAAGTATATATGACCTGTTGAGTATGTATGTATGTATGTATGTATGTATGTATGTATGTATGTATGTATGTATGTATGTATGTATGTATGTATGTATGTATGTATGTATGTATGTATGCATCTATGTGGGTAGGGAGGGAGGAAGGGAGGGAGGGAGGAAAGAGTTCCTGAGTATGCATATCTATATATCTATCTGTCTGTCTGTCTGTCTGTCTGTCTGTCTGTCTGTCAATCTTTCTATGGCTGTTATCATTTAATGATAATGGCAGATATTTGGCAGGTATAACCAGTAGGATAGCGAATCAAATGTAGCTTAATCATAGTATTGCAGGGCAGCTTATCCTAGGTCGTTGGCTAGACAAATTTTACCATTGGGCGATAGCGTGGATTCAAAGGAGGAACACAACGGGAAAGAAATAGATCTGAGAAAACAAAACCATGGCTCAGTAGATATGAATTGTCACCTTTTACATACAAGGAAAAGTGGCTGGTCTGTCGATAGAGCTTTATTTTGTCCTTGTCTATGGGATGATTAAAATAAATGATCATTCAGTATTTTAATTGACTGCTTCACGTCAGTGTTTATTTCAGTATATTTTGATAAATATCAGCTGTCAGCATTGACATATTAACGTGCCCCTCCCATCTTATTACCGTAAATTATCGACAATCAACTTTAGAGAAACACATATCATACATGTAGAAGTTGCTTAGACTATTGCAACCTTTTGTACGTTTATTTTCCACTTTAACCCTTTGCACCCCATACCAAGGCCCTGGGGTGGAGTTGACATTTGGAAGTACCATCTAGCATGACGTCTGACTTCTTAAATTAACAAAGACTGTCCCCATACCATTATAATTTTGGAATCATCATACAATACTTTGTTCCAAAAGTATGCAAATTATGGTTACATGACCTCATTAAGTATTCAAAATGGCGGCCAATATATAAAATATTGTATTTTTTCAACATATTTCTTTATTTTCATAGGAATTCCTCATTAATTCATCATTTTTCATCACCAAACCTGTTTTCTATCACGTCAGCATGGACTGCAATAAAATTGTGACAAAAATTTTGAAAAAAACACAGATATTTTGTATCGTTTTGACCTGCTAAGTGTAATGTAAACAAAGGCTCTATATAATAGTCCAGTCAATTTAGGGTTTAACCTAGGACTAATTGCAACAGAAATTATTTCTTCACCATGACCTTTGGAAAGGTCTCACTAATGACATATTAAAAGTATAGAAAAATATAAGGGGTGCAAATTGGTTAAATTTGCATATATTCAAATTAGCTATATATCGCCTTTAAAATGACTGCTATACTCACATTTTGGGCATGTAAACTGAATTCAAGTGACTTTTTTCATTGCAATACAATTTAGTAAGGTTCAATAAGTTATATTCTAAATGTATTGAACAATAAATAATATGCAAATTAAGTAATTTGCATATATTCACAGTTTTTCCACTATTTCAGACAAAATGAATGTTTAAGCTCATATTTAAACAATTTTTTTTCTCTATGAAATTGTTAAGGTTTTGCAAGAATTACCTAAAACAAAAGAGGTTGACCTAATTTGCATATTTTAATACATAATTTGCATATTTTAATACAAAATGCCTAATTTGCATAATTGACACAAACGGTCTTCTGTATACAATAAGCCTACAATAGCTTCCATTGACATTTTCTGGTTATTCAGAAATGCAATGAATAAAGAGAAGAGTTTCAGAGAATTACTGTTTAAATAAAAGGAATCAGAATTCTTTCTTTGGATATTCTTCTTTCTTTTACGACGATAAGGTTATTCATAAAAAATCATTGGACGTGCTCAAGTTTTTGACATCAATTGTCATTTTAAGTCATTTTCTCCTACAACATGTTCGATTGCAGTAAAATTTTTGAAGGAATATTTTATGCTTTTGGTCATTATCTTCAATGACGATGGAAATATTCAGTTACTAATAAATGGTTCACCACACTTAACAGTTATGCCTGTGAATCATCCTTCTCATTATTAAACTATCATTAGTATAAATAAGAACATCATTTGAATCACCATGATGGTAGTGGTGATGACAATTATTATGATGGTCATTATCATATCAAAATTTCTTCATCTTCCTCTCTGTTTACATCTTCCTCTAGGTGGTTCATTTGTTTACAGCCAGAATCCTTTCGTTGACAACAGAAAGTCTAGATTTTGCTTTCTGTCGTGGTTATTCATGCTGCTGCAGTTCATTGTAGAACCCATAAGTATGGGGAAGGATAACTCAATGAAAAGATGTGAAGCATAGGATGATATAATTGTACTGCGTATCATATCAGATCTTAGATGTGCAAGTATCACTCATGGGGCTGTTATGTAATGGACTTCCCATTTGCAGATTATTAGACGTTTGTTTTATTACCAATAAGATCGATCACTCAAGGAATTGAGAGTCTGACCAAACTGAGGTGAGACTTCATATGGTTCAAAAAAAAAAGGAACAACTTAGCCGGCTATTGAACCACTCTTTTTTGGGAGTGGAGATTTAGCCGAGCGGTTCTCTCTGTGGCCTCTCCGCTAGGCGACTGATGCCGTATGTTGTGGGTTCGAACCCGATTGAAAACAAGCCGTATTTTCTATCCTGGGTTGGTAACTCTGCTGGTGGACAGAATTGTCCCCGAGGTTATCGTTCGCCCAGTTAAAGCGATGAAATTCGTTTCTTCGCTTCGCTAAAGTTTGTATGTGCGATGTATGATAGTGAGCATGCGTGCGTGAGTGCTTCACGAACTCTACAACGTGTGGAGCGGTCTCAGTCAGAAAAATGTAACAACTTAGCCGGCTATTGAACCACTCTTTTTTGGGAGTGGAGATTTAGCCGAGCGGTTCTCTCTGTGGCCTCTCCGCTAGGCGACTGATGCCGTATGTTGTGGGTTCGAACCCGATTGAAAACTAGCCGTAATTTCCATAAGGTTCAAAATACAGGATAACCAATTTTATGATAATTTGATGTCAAAATTTGATATCCTAATTGATAAACTCGTTAACGGCAGCTTCTGTGATGCAAATCCCTTCACATCTTGGTTTTCTTGTTTCACGGTCTTGAAAATTTGAAAGAGCAGCTAGACCATGTAACATTATGAAAAGTATCTAGATTTGCTTTTACCAGTGATTTAGATTATCATGATTCAGTCAACAGATTTTTTTCAGTTTTTCCTCAAATGCTATGGCTGTGTACGGTAAGATTTAACAGGAAATCTCTCTCTTCAGTCCACTATATGACTTTATATTAATTTTCAATTGTTGTCTTCAAGAAATTTCAAAATTTTGAGAAATGCAGTGTCCTTTGGTTATTGTAATGTCTTTCAGCTGATAAAGGAACAGCTTTCCTGATCCATATTTCATGATAATTGGCAGTATTAAGTATAACAATTGTACCTCTATATCATCATGATCATTATAATTTATTTATCATTATTATCATAAATTTCTGTATGTGGCATGAACAGGCAAGTTGCACACAGTCAAAAGTATATCTGATTTACCAGTGACCACACAACCTGGTCTTTAATTACATTTTATCCACACTTAATCTATATTAGTAATACGGGTAAGGGTGAAAATAAAAGAAAATAGAGCTGAAACACAAATTTTCTTTAGCCTCCCTTAGTACAAAGTGTTGGTTATTTGGCCAAGCATTTTGGTATGCATTAAGAAAATCCAAATCTTCCAGTAAGTTCCCAATGTTATTGACATTATGCAAATTCTCTAGATAATTGAAACGAACTATACGAATCAATCATTGTTTATTTTTACAGGGCTTTTCATTCTGTAGGCCCTATTAGTATATAATCATTAAAATGAGTTAAAATACACAGAAAAAAAAAACCATGTCAATTTCTTTGTACTGAGCAAAATGTTCATTCAAGTTATAAAATGGACATCTTTCGATAGGAAGAATTTAAAGTATTAAATAACTCAAACAAGTAGTGTCTCTTAATGTAACTTCTCATTTGACTGATAACATAATTAATTTAAATAAGTTGACGTCAATTTGAAAAATTAAAGAAAATATTTTAATGATCATCATGTATGATTTATGCACATGAGGAATCGCTCAAATTAGGTAAAATATATTTAGCAATGTTAGTAAAAACTTCCAATCTCTCTTTAAGATATTGTAAAACCTTTCAAGTTTCAATTATTACATTTAGTACAGTGTAGGCATTTCCTATAAAATCTTTTAAAATTAGTCCTTTGCACAATGTAGATTGTATTAGGCTTTGAATATACCTTTCTTGGACCTTTTAAGTATTTAAGGTGAAGAAATAATTCATGTTCCAATTAGAAAAAGGAAGTGACATGGTTGACTTATTGGACAAATGCAAATAAGAATTTTTTTATCGCTGGAAGATATATTTGAAAACATTCCCTGAACTAAAAACAAGAAAATTGTGTTACATAGTCATTACAATGTCATCTTATCTCTTAAATCACTTTCGTAAATAGATTATCAGCACCAGGTTTGTATAGCATCTATGACCCATTTAGCATTTGGGTAATTAGCTGTCTTATGCACAACTTCATTAAATGCACTTTTCGCGATCCCTTGGATCGCCTTTGTTCTGCCTGTTCGCCTTTGATTGAGGTGTAAGAGCCTTTTGTTTTCCATTGAAATTGTAATCTGATGGGTAAATTTTCTGATGAGAAAATCTGGTGCCAACACAGGCCTTTAAACTTGCGATATGTAACTTCCATGACCCTACTAAAATTCAGTTCTAATGATCTCCGTTGGTTTTTAACATTATATATAGTCATTTATACTGTAGGTCAAAAAAGGAAAAGTAAATTGGTAGGAGGGGCACATTGCAGTTATGTAAAATATAATGAGGAATCTTAAATGATTTTATGCATTGCCTAGAAACACAAAACGTACATCAAATAATGAAATTGCTTGAATTAAATATCAATTTGCTGAATATATTTTTAAGAAATCTATTTACAGCAACGATTTTGTTCCCTTTTCTAAGTTTTATATTTATTCAAATTATGCACTGTCTCCCCTCTTAACAGTCATTTTGTTTGTCATTCTATACATTCAATACAGAGTGGAAACAAAAACTTATTGTTCTGTAGATTGAATATAATTTTAAGTGAAATGCAGTGGCAGCCATACTTGATTTAGGCAAATTCGGAATATGGATAAATGCATACATAACTTGAACATAATGTCGCATTTTTCTCAATTCAATATGCATATTTCTTTTATCAGTGAATGTATTGCTCCCATTATCCGTTTATATCTATACAAATAAGGTAATGTTATAAATCTTAGATTGTATTGGACTTTTAGTATGTCATTCTAGGACCTCTCTAAAACACACAAAGAAATTTAATTCTATTGCAGTCAGAAGTAGCTTATATAGTTATTAATTAGGGACATACAAAGAAAAACGAAGTGTTGTGGCGGCCATATTGGATTTATGCAAATGAGGAATATTTCTGTGACGACAAAATATTTTAATCAACATTGCCTGAACCAAAAACAAGGCAAATAAGCCCCAAACCCGCATATATCATGTTTAGCCAAATATTTTTAGTAGCAACATTCTATCAGCACCTAGTTTGTAACCATAATCTTTTTACATATATGCAAATTAGGCATTGTTTACATTTCTAGATTGTAGGAGGCTTTTAGTATGTCATTGTAGGGCTTCTCTGAAATACACAGTGGATAAATAATTCTATTGCTGTCAGAAGTAGCATAAAAATAGTTATTAATTGGGAAAAATACAAAGAAAAGTGAAGGTTGTGGCGGCCATATTGGATTTATGCAAATTAGGAATATTTCTATGAAGACTAGATATTTCCATCAACATTACCTTAACCAAAAACAAGGCAAATAAGCCAAAAACCTGCATAACATATCATGTTTAGCCAATTATTTTTAGCAGAAACATTCTATCAGCACTTAGTTTGTACCCATAATCTTTTTACATCTATGCAAATTAGGCACTGTTTACAATTCTAGATTGTACTAGGCTTTTAGTATGTTATTCTATGACTTGTCTAAAATACAATGTGAAAAAATTATTCTATTGCTGTCAGTAGTAGCTTAAAAATAGTTATTAATTCGAGAAAAACTAAGAAAAGTGAAGTGTTGTGGCGGCCATATTGGATTTATGCAAATGAGGAATATTTGTATGACGACAAAATATTTTCAACAACATTGCCTAGACCAAAAAGGAGGCAAATAAGCCAAAAAACCCTGATCAAAAGCATGTTTAGCCACATATTTTAAGTAGAAACCGTCTATCAGCGACAATTTTATACCCATGAGCCCCCTTTACATTTATGCAAATTAGGCACTGTTGCACCCTTAGATTTTATTATACTTTTAGTATGTTATTTCTAGGACCTTTCCAAAATGCATGGTGAAGAAATAGTTTCTGTTGCAATTAGTCCTAGGTTTTACCCCTTTTTTGGCTTAGATTGACTGGACTATAAGTGTTAGGTCAGTCAAAGCATAATGTAACATAACATCCAGCACCTAATATTATGAAATATTTCCCACAGTAAATATGTATATTTTGAATGACAATAACACACTTGTCCCAAAATATGCTAATACTGGTCATGTGACCTAATTAGGTATTCAAAATGGCCGCCAACAATATAAATGTATCATTATTTTTACATGTTTTCCAATTTTCCAGTAAAAGATAATCGATATTTTATCATATCCCAATGCATAATCACATTTTAGAGTCCCATTACCATGGACTTTGATGTAAACTTTATACATTATGATAAACTTTACACAGATTTGATAAACCTTACACAGATTTTCTTGTCTTCACTCATAAGTCAAGAATTACACACAGCGCCCTTGAATAGGGGTCAGACAGGTCAAGGTATCCTATTTTATATCATCTGACTATTGAATTTATCAAACTTTGTCCTCAATTACAAGATATTTTTGGAATTCTAGTATTACAATTGCCCCAAAAATATGCAAATACTGGTCACATGACCTCATTAAATATTCAAAATGGCAACCAGTATTCTAAATTTACAATGATTTTCACATATTGCTTCTCTTTCTGACGACATTCTAAAGAATTTATCACTTCCCATTTCTCAATTATGTCTAAATGTATATTAGATTCTGTTGTCTACAACTGATGGTTTCAGCAAAATGTTTGTAACATCATTTTATGAACCTAATAAAAGCTTCGTTCAAATCACAGTGTACACTACCAGTACAATCATTTTGCAAAACTCAGAATTTGATTCTTCGAGTTTTGCATACTTCATCCAATATACATGCAAAAACATAAGAATACACAATTTTATTGTCACCAAAAACAATATTTATTGTTTCTCTTTAGTAAAAAAAGTAAAAATAATGTAGCAACGCCCTAATAATCAGACTGAAACTCTCAAAATGTCACAAGGGAACCATTTCTGGATAAGGTGGGTTTTGTGGCATGTACATCATTAGTATAATAAAATTAGGTCTTAGAACACAACACTGTCAATGTTGATGATGTCGCTGTCTTTTATCATATTCTGAGCTCTGCATGTTATCTCCAAGCCTTCCTCTTTCCATCCGCCAACAGTAACATTGAAGAGAAAAAAATGCAGAAAGGTCTGCAGTGTATTGTCTTTTCAAAGTACAGTACTGTATGTAAAATCTACTAAAACTTTCTCGGTTTGTTTTCTCGATTATAAATCGCATACAATAAATCTCATTCTGTCTTCAATTGCATTTTGACTGCCAACTCAGACCCCCTTATATGGCGTTATTATGATAACCTAGCCTTGGTAGTGAGATATAATATCGACATCATTATATGCTATTACATTTTTACGTATTCAGAAACCACAAAGCATTTTGAAATACATACAATGTCAGCGGATGTTTATAATTATTACAAAATGCGTTGACTAATGTTACAAAACGCGATTTATTACAAAACGCTGATACCCTTATTACAAATCGCGTAAACAATATTTTATTACAAAATGCTGATACCCTTATTACAAAATGCGTAGACCATTTTATTACAAAATGCTGATACCCTTATTACATTTTGCGTAAGTTATTACAAAACGCGTCGTATTACAAAATGCCGCAGTACAAACGCCTAGGCATGGTCTAAATCAGCGAGCAGTGATACTTATTTTTATTGCCTTCAGTTAGCACATTTAAGAAAAAACTTTGGTTTGAAAATAAAATCATGATAATCATGCATAAAATTCGCAGCTAATGGGGCTTTAAGGTAGTATGCGCCTCTAAACCTGGAAGAGCTACATTTTACCTTAAACGTTCTTCAATCAAAGCCTAAACCGTTTATAAAAAGCAGGGGCCATAGTGCAACTAAACGTATCAGAGGAGAACATAACCTAAGGTAACCTTAAATTAGCTCTTTTCTTAAATTCACATATTCCATTCCTTTTTTAAGTCAATATAAACGAACCTTGGATTAAACCCAAAATTAGACAGTGGAACTTTATTCACGCCCATCGCTGTCAACCAGAAGGTACAGTGCCGTAACTTCTTATGAAAATATTTTCACAGTTTTTGTTTGTGCATGTAAATTATATATTCTTTTTCTACTCCCTAAAATGCATATTTAGTTAGCTTGTCAACAAGCGTCTATTTGTGTGAAGTGTACTCTATATTATTGTTTTATATTTGAATTCTAGTTCACATCGAAATGCATTGGTCGACAATAACAATGCAGTCTATACATATGATACACAGACTGAGTTGACAACCTGAATACTGTGTATCTCATAATACTTTGCGAAGTTGAACAAGAAACTGTACGATTGACATATTCAAAACGAAAATAGTGACAAGATCATCCAAAGTTACGGCTTCTGTCCCCTTGCGATAATGTCAGTCAAATTAGGATCAATTATTTAATAGTGATGTAAGCTACTTAGTTTTATGCCCGTCGTTTATCAGTGACTGCTAGACACGCGCATTGCATTATTGAACAGGAAAAAGAGATGAAGTCGTCACGTTACAATTACCAACGTCCACGTACTGCATTTTGTTTCATCATCTTTCGCATCTCTCATAAATATAGAAATATTTCAGTAACAGTCGATGTCTATACATAGAAATGAACAGTTCCATACGTAGACTTTCAGGAGATAAAGTGCGTTATTAAGTTATTGAAAATATCAATTAATAATTGCATGCTTGACGAGTTTGCTGTCTCTAATGTACGTTGCGGCTGAACTAATTAATTAATCATATTATTTGCCCACAAAATATCATCCCGATAAACCCCTTCGACATATAATTAGATTCAAAACAATTACTCTTTCTATTCGCGTATCGCCATTGCTAATAAATATGATGTGGAATGCTGTAGACTGCGTGTCGATTAAGTCATTGTTAAGTGATGAAAAACATTAATTAGTAATCGCAAGTCTCGCCTGAGTTTGTGCGTTCCTGGCTGACAGCTTTGGCTTCACTAATTAATGACACTCTTTATCTACCTTCGGCTCAGACACCATCAATATTACCTTCAAGAGCACCGTCCCTTGGGCAGGTAACAAATTGTGATCTTGTCTTTGCCATCATGTAATATTATTTAACTACACTACGTGCAGCCACCTCGGGGTTGCAGTTAAGCCTGCATGGTTTGAATTTGAGCGGAGAATCGATAACACGTCTGCGTTTCTGTCACGGGGTTGAATTTTACGGAAACCCTGAGTTATTGACTTTCAGTTTAAGTAGCTTTGCTATAAAGGTACATTAGGGATGGCAAAGCTCACTACACTTGGAATAACTAATTATATTTTAATCACTTAACAATACCCTTCAAAGACTGAATGTCGACAAGTCATGACGATATATAATCGTTGACTACAATATTGAGATATGTCTGAAAGCTGTGAAAGACGAGAGAGTGAACCTAGGTACACCTACGTAAACGTTGGTGATTGTTATTTGACGGCTTTCTTCTCTCTGATCTGTTCAATAATGCCATGTGCATGTCGAGCAGTCATTGATAAACGACAAACATAAAGGTGGCTAGCTTTTTACATAAATATTGCAATAATCGATCTGACGTTATCTTTGAAATCAGTTCAGGAAATTAAATCCATCCCTAGTACAAAAAATAAGTGCTCCCAAGGCAATCTTTTCTGTATCTATCTGGCACTCAAAACCGTCACGTTTGTATACATTTTTCTGAAATAAGAACTCTTGTTGCTCAATGCTAGTATTTCCTACACACGGGTTCTTGCCCATGCATTGAAGGCAGATATTTTTGCGAAAGTGCTGCTATAATATTACCACGTTGATGCACATCCTAAATCTACACACCATTGGTCCAAAATCAGATCTGCATATAGCTGGGATGACAGCTACAGAACGGTATAACAGAAACAACCACTATATTTACTAAAGTCAAATTCTTGGCAGGACGAAATTCCGACTTCTGACAATACAACAACCAAGAGTCAATGTCAGGTGTTCCGGAAATGGTAAGCACGTCTTGTCCCCTTGTTAAACCCACCACACATTAATGTCCAACTCGTTTTAGAATGGTCTCACCTCCAACTGCATCACTGAGACTACCTGTCATCATCTACCTGATTGACTGATACCTCATATGAATAAATACATTTCACTTTAACGTTTAAAAATGGTTTCTTTCCAGAGGAAATATTTTTGTACCATCATGGCGATTCTCAATCCATTCATCAATGCGGACAGTTTTCCAACGAAGCCCTGATAAGCTCATAATCACTGGAAGCACGTCACATGGGCATTATGCATTGCAGTATACGTGCATTGTATAGGAAAATAATGGTAAAAGTGTAGGAATAGATATCATCGATTAAAAAACAAGGCCAAATTCAATCGAATAACTGGCCGTTTTTGCCGATGCTTTTCTTTCTCCTTTTTATCATTTTCGATCACAAATTTCACAAATTGATCTTAATAAGCACTCTCGTGAATAACGACGAGAACTTAGGATAAAAACATTCATTTTCTCTAAGAATATGGGATAGATGTGGGCAGCAGATCTTTTCTCTACAAATGAAAGAGTCACATATTGTAGATGCTTTTGCAAACAACCCAATGACCTGGACGCCTGCAACGAACAAACTTCGATTAAAATTACAGTCGTCGAAATATCTTATGTGCGAGACTGTCATAACAGGTATAGCCTTTGTGTGAAAATTACATAAAAATTCTTACAGCGAACATTGAAATTATAATTGTCCCAGTACCCTTTTTAAAGAAGATAGCTCCTCGGGGACAGATAATCGGACTTTAAAACCTTTAGAATGATTAAGGTCTACCACCTGTTGGAGCTCATTTTGAAGCTCACAGAGTGATTAAAGTTTTCAACGATTTATTTTGGTTGAAATCGAAAATTTTAATTCAATCATAGAATTAACACAGGATTGACGGCCTCTCTGAATTTGAAAATAAAAATGAGGTAATTCATTAACCAGGACAATAATTTGCACGTTGGGACTTGATTTTTATACTTGAAGGAAACAGGTTAAAGTTTCCTTCTGTAGGAAAGAGTGAGCAAAGGTGTAAGTATTTCAATTTCGAGGCACGTATAACATCCTAATAACATGAAGAGATGCAACTATGCATACGAAGTTTATTTATAGATAAATATTTTGAGTGATGAAAAGTAAGGCTATCAATTGTAAATTCAAGCCAGCTGCATTCTTCATTTCATATTCTGTCACCAACTACATAAAACACACATAATTAGGCTTTTGGATGTTGTCTTTCGCACCCACCTCGCGCAGCACGTACGAAATGTCATTCAGTGCACACTAGAAACATCTGCATGCTAAATATAACCATGAGCATTCCAAGCGCAGAGCTTCCTACTAAGGGAACACTTCAATCTAACTTGATCGGTATATGAAGTATTCATCATCTGCGTCATGCCCAAGATAGGAGTATCAATAGTTCCATTGAAGGTTTCGATGATTAGTGGACATAAGATGTATCGTACTTCATTGCTCAGTCATCAGGAAGAAGCAATTTCGATCAATTTCCTTTTTCATTATGACGGATGATGTTTCATTTCTCTGACATTTTATTCCTCTCGCATGAGAAGAATAAACTAATGCCACTTTACTGTTGTTACCTTTAGAGTATTAAACGCATATTAGGTAAATACAATAAATGCAGGATCCTTAATACCGCAAAAAGGTACAAGCCAAACATCCAAGTTTGTCCTGTCCCTCAACTGCAAAGCAATGACCCTTTACGTCTGTATATGCAATCTAATCTGGTGCATGTCTATCTGTATGTCTGTTCTTCTGTCCGTCTCTTCGTTCATTGTCCGTCCGTCCATCCATCGTATGTATGTATGTATGTATGTATGTATGTATGTATGTATGTATGTATGTATGTATGTATGTATGTATGTATGTATGTATGTATGTATGTATGTATGTATGTATGTATGTATGTATGTATGTATGTATGTATGTATGTATGTATGTATGTATGTATGTATGTATCTATGTATGTATCTATGTATGTATATATGTATGTATCTATGTATGTATGTATGTATGTATGTATGTATGTATGTATGTATGTATGTATGTATGTATCTATCTATCTATCTATCTATCTATCTATCTATCTATCTATCTATCTATCTATCTATCTATGTATCTATGTATCTATGTATCTATGTATATATGTATCTATGTATGCACGCACACAGGCAAGGATGGGAGGATGGATGGACAGACGGATGAACAATAGAACAGACGGAACTAAAGTCCCTGTTGACGCAGAATGAATGTCGCTGCTGACATGGATTGATTAATGGACGGATTGGTGGACGGACGGATGAATGAATGAATGAATGAATGAATGAATGAATGAATGGATGTCAATTCTAATTTGAAACAGGATGAAGGTCACTGCTTTTACATGGATGTATAGATGGATGGATGGATGGATGGATGGATGGATGGATGGATGGATGTTTCTAAGAAGTCTCTGCTGACACAGAATGAATAATTCTTTGTACATTTGTTATGACGTTTATCGATGAAGAACCAGATTATACATCATGAAGTCAAATTATTTCATAACAGGGTGGTTAATTTTAAAACATGGAAGTATGTAGTTTGTTACATCTATCGTTCGCTTATTAAAACGTATTTTACATATACTATTGATACCAAAATTACAAGTATGTCACGGCTTTATCGATATATTCTTCTGTAGACAAAACCGCGGGGCATGTGGATCTTACTCATGGGATGTTTAAGTATTTAAGTATAAAATTTGGAAAATAATGTCTAAAGAAATAGCAATTTGAAACATATTGTTTCCAATCGGTGTTGGCATTGTCCCTTCCATTAACGTGATGTGATTTATGTATGAACGAAACATGTTACAGAGAAACATAGAAGAATTCACAGAAATGTCTAACTTGTTTATTTAGAAGAAATTTCATCATCAGGAAAAAACAAAGCCATTTCCTTTGTCTGATATTTATGTCAAATATGGAAGCTATTTTTTTCGCTGGCAAAGATTTATCGTAAACTCTGCGGATGATTTATGACATTGTTCGGATCCTGGCATGTGTTTCCATTAGTCGCTCTGCTTACAATCGGCAAAATGCTTTTTCCCTTCCAACTCTAACACGTTCGAAAGATTGCAATCTGCTGCACAACAAGACTACGCACATGCTAACAGTTTTCAGATAAGCCTAGGGGACTGATCAATAACTCGTACCAGGGACAAAGAAAAACATGATCCCGTAACTGTGAATTCTGTGCAGATATTCCGAGGTACTTTCGCTAGTCATGAAAACAAATAGCCCATGATACTTCAAAAATTACTTTCGATCTGTCCCTTAGGTATTGTCGTGCGCTGCGTCGGTTGAATGCCTTTCATTAATTAAGCTCGGAATATGTAAGACATTACACAATTATCATCAATCGTTTTTTTTCCAACTCATTAATCGCGAGCACTGCTTTGAAGTTAATGCAAAGACTCGAACCTTTGAAGAAAGATGAACACGGCAGTGAAATAGCTGTGTTTAATTTTTCTTTTTGTGAAGACTTGCAGTATAAGATCATGTGCGAGAGATATGAGCCGTCTCTTGTTGTTGTTTTTTTTAATTTTTTTTTCCATCTCAGAGTTGTGTAATATCTCGCTATAGGGAATGGCTGGTATTATGATTTAAGGTAGAATGCGCCTTGGGGACAGATATCCTTACCCACAAACTTCTACAATTCTTTTCTGATATTCCTCTTATATGGGCTCAGTTTAAAGCTCTTGGAGAAAGAAAAACTTTCACCATCTTAGTTTTTCGAAAATCTTAAATTGTATTCTTACCCAAGAGAGTTAACAAAGGGATAGCGGCCATTTTGAATTTCAAATATCGCAAAATGTTGAGTAATTTGTATCGCTAGTTCCAAACTTTGCACGGTGACCCCTGATTTTTATTGTTGATTTGGTAGGAAAATGGTTGAAAGTTTCATTGAGGAAAGTTTGAGCAAAACTTTTTTAAGTCTTTCACTTTCGAGCGCACACTGCCTTAATGGGACGTAATCTCCCTGCACAAGTTGGTGCATAACTCCGTAAGAGAACATTACCTGACACACAACCTGAGTAAAATATAAATTACACGGATTAAAAATTACGCTACTGAATGAGTTTATACAGAATAGCAACTGGGGTTTGATAACAAGGATGTACGCCGAATATGGTATGAAGCTGACGAGTGGAAGTCCGACTTTCGTGACTTGAATGTGGATGAATGCTTAGCTTAAGATGACGCAATCTTACAAAAGTCAGTTCTCGGGAGAAATTCATGGGTGTATTTTTTTAATTTTTTGTCACTTTCGAAAGCATGTTTCTATTTTATTTTGCAGGCAGGATTTTCTAACTTCGGATTTTCGTTTACGAATCGGAAATGCATTACCAAATCGCATAATCAACGTGATTCGAAATTCTCGAACATTTTAACAAACGCCCAACGTGCGGCAACAAGCTTGGGGTGATGGATAATTACCCCAGTTCCCAACTGCCTACGAACCGGCTTATGTGAGTCAATCATCGATTCATTCGGGCTATTGGTAATTTGTCACTCGACATATTACGGTTTGCATCAACGTCAATACGCTGGCAATACGGCCAGATACCAGACTAACATAAGTCTAATGATGTCGATGAAGATTAACAGATCACGTAATAAAAACACCTCAAGACAAGGCTGGAATCAGAAAAGATATAAAGGAAGGACTAATAGATTTTCTTGGGGATTTTCATGGGTACCACTTTTCTAGGTTACAGAAATTGTAGTATTACACAATTCAGCCGATGAATAAAACGAGCTGTATGCCATTAACTCAGCAATATAATACCACGATAAGATACATCTTTGCTATTAATATAAAGAATGCGGAGAATGTGAGTCCCTGGATGTCCATCGTTTTTCGCCGTCAGCCCTCTTTGTTAACGTCCGTCGACCCGGTGTAGCATTTCAGAATGTACAACCCTGACTTCGAAACACTATAATGATATTTAGCATTTATGTACCCTACTTCCCTCCGATGAATGAATTCATGTGTCCTTGTTCGTGATGCCTGCCAGTCTCCATTTATATAAAACGTTACCCACCGATGCCGGTTTTGTTTGTTCGTTTGTTCGTTTTTTGGAGTAGCTTTATCTATACACTGAACAATATCTAATTTATACTTGTCGTTTGTCTATTCACAGCACGATGGGGTATATGCACAATTATCGCATTTTACATGATGACAGATTGGCCTGACAAGACGTATCGAGGCACTACCCTAGCAAGCAAATTTTAAGTATAGGATAAAGCCCGAGTACGAGGGCTCTTCTGGTATATAAAGTCCGACCCAAAGATAAAATGTCGAGGCCGCAGGCCGAGACATTTTATCGTAGGGTTGGACTTTATGTACCAGAAGAGCCCGAGTACGAGGGTTTTATCCGACTTAAAAACTATCGCCCCTAACTGATATATTTTCGTTTTCAATGTGTTTACGTCAACCGTCCCCTTTGTCAATGTAACATGTTTAGTATATGAATTAAAACTTTTATTTGTGAAATAGCCTTCCAATGTAATGGAACATCCTATAAATGCCCTAGGGCACATTAGTTTATGTATGTACCACCGCAGATTTTGTGTTGCAGCTGGTTTCCGCTGTGTTACCAAATTTGAATATAAGGGAAAAAACGTACCAGATGTCTACAGAATATGACATGTTCACTTTTGGTTGGACAGTACTTTACTACGGCGCTGTCATTCGTTTCTGGAATTTGGTGACCAAGGCCTTACGAGTAAATAAAACATCCTGAATTGAGCATTCTGATTGGTCAATCAACAGTAGATAGTTTTTAAGTTACAAAATCACGAGTAATAGTGATGAACATGGATTTCATTAACTTTGAATAATTAAAACATCCTGACTGTTTCTAGCCGCTGGATTTGACATCTTAATAGTCGATTTGACCGATTTTGACGAGGTGGCAGTGCTACAAAACTATTTGACTAAGTAAGGAATGGTTTTGCCCATGGGCAAACTAAACCCTCGTAAACAGCGCCTATATTTTCGTGGTGTCATGGAAAGAATTCGCATAAATTTTTACAGATGCTGTGCCGCAAACGGTGTAACTAAGGTGAGAAAAAAATAGGGTCCAATATTGTAAAATTGCAGTTATTAACAAGCGACGTGTAAAATTATACGATAAAGATATTAGGGCTTTAAGACACACATATGAAATAAGTTAATCAGCAAGTAATTAGACTGGTTCCCGCATAAGGAGACAGTTTAAAGTATGTTCAAAATGCTGCAACCTTTACGATGCATCCCAATATTAGACCATATGTTCTCGCTCTACGTTAACTAGTCTGCAATGATCCAAATCCGAAAATAGCCCTTTGATGTCTGCCTATTATTTTAAAACAGTCCTTCACCTGACGCTCGATAGCCTGTACAATGTCACTTACCTTATGCTCGCCAGCAAAACGAAGGCCACGGGAACGGCGACACACCCTGACATACTGATTTCGTGGAAATTTGACAAAACTGTCGAGTTACTCCTGAAGTGGAATGGAAAATAAAATTTGTCGGTACAAACGGCAACACAGGTGGCACGATAAAAGGAAGCACACCATCACAGACGGAGAGAGAGAGAGAGAGAGAGAGAGAGAGAGAGAGAGAGAGAGAGAGAGAGAGAGAACCTGTAAGGAAAGAGCTGTTCACTTTTCCATGACAAGCTAAACGGTACGTTAGCAGATTCCACGATGAAGCATCTGATGCTCAGGCTGCCTTCACTTCAAATGATACCATGGTGGCGTCATTTCCTTAATCACCTCCCTTTGTGGGCAGCCTGCTCTGGTTTGTTATCATAAACACACCTCAGTCAAACGAGTCCAAGATAAGATTTGAGTGAAACAGGGTTTTGGAATTCTTCAAGCGTTTCTACGACTCCATTCTAATTTTAGAAAGTAGTATATCTTTATGGAGCACATGTTTTCATGGTATGGTGCTAAACAAGGTTTTGCAACCTCTTTTGCAGAAAATGTGTTTAGCGTTACTACACTGAAGGTATAATGCTGTACGGTGTCTGAGTGCGTATTACGGTTCTCCGTGATGCCTTAAAAGAGTAACTTATTTTTCGAATGTTAATTGATACGATCACCCTTCCCTTAAATGATCAAGAGCTGCATCATTCCTCCAGCCGACTGTTCCTTCATACATTAGCCACTAGAGGGCGTCAAACCAGAAGGTGCCTGCGATGTATTTTTAATCTAGTCAGAGAAATGAAATTGACCCGATAATATTTACATATCAAAGAATTATAATATTTGATCTTTATATGACAATTGTACACCTGCGTGCAGCAACCTTGATCCGGTTTTCTTTAATAAAATACAGAAATGAAATTTAACCTTCCAAGAACCGATGAAAGAATTTTAATTAAGTTCAGTTTATCGATTTATTCATTGTTATTATTGATCTTCGTATGCGTTAGTGCCGGCTTGGATGTATTTGTGTGCTTCATAGAGCTCTAGAGCTAAGATGGGATGAAGTCGAATTTTTTAAAATCTTAGCTATGCCATTGAACCAACTTCTAAGAGGCTGACTGGTATTGAAGGCTGATTTGAATTCTTTGCTACATGAGTTTGTACCGTAGGTTGTGTTTAGAAAAAAAATACTTAACTTTACATTTACATCACAAAGGTAGTACACGTATGTGCAATTACACACATCAGAGTGTTTAAGTTGTGATCGTCCGTTTATCTGTAAAAATACGGCTAGTTTTCAATCGGGTTCGAACTCACAACATACGGCATCCAGTCACCTAGCGGAGAGGCAACAGACAGAACCGCTCGGCCAAATCCCCCATCCCAAAAAGAGTGTTACATTTTTTGACTGCGACCGCTCCACACGTTGTAGAGTTCGTGAAGCACTCACGTCGTGCACTCACTATCACACATCGCACACAAACTTTATCGAAGCAATGAATACATGGCTTGAAGTGGGCGAAAGACAGCCTCGGGGACAACTCTGTCCACTAACAGAGCAATCAACTCAAAGTAACAACTGAAAATTAACATGACATATAGAGAAGCTAGAAATTCAGAAATGAATTCAATAATATTAATAACTTTTTTTATCGAAAAACGTAAAGCAGCATATATCAATAATCGGCATGTTTCAATTTCATCGAAGTTTATTTTTTCGGTGAAATGTAGAAATTAATGTTACATCACTGGTATTTGGAATATGCAGATTGAGGCGATAAAAATTTAATTTGAAACGTTCAATCAATAGTAACTATCGTCTTTTAAATGTCAATAATTTCTGAAAAGAACCTTTGACGTTCTTTAGATTACGAGCAATAGATAGATAGATGTGCTATTCATTTGACATTTTAATATTTAGTACTGTTGTCTTTATTGGCCCTTTCTAATAGTTCGTTCTTTCACGACAGGAATTGATGTAATTTTCTAAGCAGGCCAATCATCATTCTCAAGGAATACCCTATAGTTATGCCAAACAGCAGAAATAACAACCACAGCTGGAACATAGCGCTTTAAGTCAAGTCAAACGGCACTCTTTCAGTTCCATCGACATTTTTCAACCCCACCTGTATTTGAGCATTCAATGAGCATCGCACCGCGAACAGAACACATGACATATAACTTGTGACAGTATTATATTGTGTGTTTACCGCTTCTCCAATAAAGTGGTACATTTCACAGTGGCAAATGTTATAATGTAGTTTTACACAAGATAGCTACAACGACGTTGTTGTGGTTCACACCTGAACTAGGCCAAACACTCTGAAGCTTGGCTACCCAGGCAATGTATTATATGAAAAGAAGATATATATATATATATATATATATTATGTATATATATATATATATATAGATATATATATATATATATATATATTATGTAGATAATGTATGGTTTGTTCTTTCTCTATTTAGCGTGTTAACAAGGGTCTATACGAGAATGCTTTATTATTGTGCACAACAGTACTAGACAGGACCAGAAATTATTTGTTAACATTTACACTGGAGTCTGCACGTGTACAGGCTTAGTCGACAAACTGAATACTATGTATGTAATATGATTTGAAGATTAGAACAAGAAATTGCTGTTGGCATTAAAAACAAGAATAACGGAAAAAAATCATCAACAGCTGTAGCTGTTTGGTCATTGAATAATCAGGTATATCATTCTTGTCAACTTCAGACTATCGTTTATTGCCGCCATTTAAAGTTCATCATTCAGTCATGCAAAGGCGGGTATATTGCAAAATGAAATATCAATTTAAAATTCCCCTCAGTCTGTTTCCCCTACAGCCACGTAGGAGTAAATGCACCGCGCATAATTAACTTACAAATTGATGACCGATGGCCGTCCTTGCTTTCGCTCTATTATCTTGAACAGACACGACTGACTAATATTAATATCCGATACTATCGTTCAAAACGGGTTGCGTCAAGATTTTATCAAGTATGTCAGGCAATATATCCAGTTTTTAATCTCTCGTCTCCTCAAGAATAAGGAGTTGCTTAATGATAAAAGCGTCAACATAGAGGATAAAAACAAATTGTTAAGTTTCAGACATTTCGACATGTCTAAGTCTTCTCACAACAAGTGGGCTTTAGAATAGGGGTTAATGACCGACAGGCATCCCAAAACGCGCCGAAGAACATATTATAAGTGAAACTACGGAAAATAATGCCAAACAAATATTCGTTCAGAAAGGCATTACACATCTTCTATCTTTGCTTAGTCAAACTAATATTTGAGATTGGAATGGCCTTAATATGTTCCTTTTTACCCTACAATTCTATTAATTCCATTTTTTTACTCTGCTGTCTGGAGATTTACCTAGAACACATTTAAGTAATACGACTGTGGCGAATAATTCAGAATTAATCATCGATGATTAAGGTTTCCACTTTATTGTTTTGAATAATATGCTTTGCTAGATACAATATTAATTGTGTTATCACTTGCTTTGTTCAAATCTTGAAAGCCTATTCATAATGAGCAAAATTGCCGCTGGTTCTGTACCTCAAACGTTGACATTTGAGCCAGATTTTGGCTCCCATAGACCCTTTGATTCCATAGCTAGTGCGAAAGATCACCGACAAACGTCAAATACCTGTACGTACACTGCACGCACGTACATATACGGATATATAGATACATAGATACATGTAGATAGATAGATGCATAGATACATACATAGATACAAACATAGATACAACGCTACATACATACATACATACATACATACATACATACATACATACATACATACATACATATATAGACACATAGATAGTACATAGATACATACATACATAGATACATACATAGATACATACATAAATAGATACATACATACATACATACATACATACATACATACATACATACATACATACATACATACATACATACATACATACATACATACATACATACATACATACATACATACATACATACATACATACATACATACATACATACATACATACATACATACATACATACATACATATATACGTACGTACGCACGCACGCACGCATGCACGCAAGCATGCACGCACATAGATACATAGATACATACATACATACATACATACATACATACATACATACATACATACATACATACATACATACATACATACATACATACATACATACATCCATACATCCATACATACATACATACATACATACATACATACATACATACATACATACATATATACGTACGTACGCACGCACGCACGCATGCACGCAAGCATGCACGCACATAGATACATAGATACATACATACATACATACATACATACATACATACATACATAGATACATACATACATACATACATACATACATACATACATACATACATACATACATACATAAATGCATGCATACAAGAGAATTATTAAAAATATATATATATCTTATATCTTTCATTGCCGTAAGTGACGTTTTGTCGTTTGTTTCGTTTCGTTTTGGCCAATTAGTGTTAAAAAATTGATATTTCTCATTCATCTATTTTTCATTTCATCAACATTCAGCAATCTATCATATCGATTCTTTTCTGTTAATTTCTATTAAATAATTATAGCCCAATTTTGCAGTGTTCTTATTAAAACAATATTACAAAAGACATTCCAAACCCTTCTCTACCTTCCTACTATGTATTTAAGAATTTCGTGAGTCTACAGTAATTAAAATCGATAAAACACTGAATGGCATCATCAAATATAGATTGGACGACTGTGTATTAGTGTTCCTGCGATGAAATCGAGTCAATGAACCCTGCCAACATTTTATTCTGATGGTCATGGACAATGAAAGCGCCAGTGGCTGAAATACTTGTAGAGGCACCGTGGACCAGTGGTTTGGGCAACGGACTCACTATCAGAGGATGGTGAGTTCGAGACCCGGTTCAAGACGCAGTATGTCCAGAGTAACGGACTCACTGTCGGACAGTGAGTTCAAGACTCTAGCAGGGTGTTGTGCCCCTGAGCAAGGCACTTTACTCCTCATTGCCCCATTGGGTAGTGGGTTATGCGTACCTCATCCTGTAATTTGGCTAACACCCGTTGGATGATGGACTGATAAAATGAAATTCGATGATTTTGTCACTAATTCTGTTTTGTACGCCAACTGCAAGTTCTTGTTCTACTCCCTAAACGTGTTTGAACACCCATGAACACATTCTGTACATATAAGTGTGCGCTATTATTGTTTATATTTGAATTGTAGTCAGTTACTGGTTAATGCTTTGGTAACCGTGACACATCATGGCATTACTAATGAAATGGGGGTAGAGTTGAATGTGAGTACTGGGATTTCCAACATGCTTGAAAACAATAAAGTTTTGTTGACATTAAAACAAAAATGGCGACAAAAGTCATCGAAAGTTACACCCTTGCCAAAGGACAAAGAAACATATTGCGTTTCAACTAATTTTTAGCTCTGCTTTAATTATCGTGCAAAGAGTCGCACGAGCCACATGTATGTGTACGATTAACCAAGGAGTTTAAAGTTCCAACAGCCTAAACGAATTTTAACGGTAGGGGAAGTTCAAACCATCATTTCCTCGTCGGATTTCTGCTATTTCAAAGTGTAATTTAGGGAAGTGGAGGGCATTTGAGGTTAAACGCAATAGGTTAGGTTTTATATGTGCGTGTTTTAAGAATCCAGTCACTAAGTTTGTGACAGTGCTCGCAAGCGCTGCCGTTCATAATGTCGGCAACGCCCCTGTATTGGCCATGTTTCAACTGACAGTTTCAATTCATACGTTGAACATCACAAACTGTTTTTACTGAGCTAATTAAGCAGTGACATGGCGACAGATGTCGCGATCGCAATGCCCTCGAGTTTAATATTATCATAAATGAGTTTTAGTGTCACTTCACGATATACATGTAAAAATTCATATTGCTATTTGACTTCTGAAGGTTTGTCAAGACTTCGTCCTTTTCAGGTATTTGTAGCACTGTGGACAACAACCGCTTTGTAGCTAGCTGAAGACACCTGATTTCAAAATATAAATCCCAAAACTACTTTGAAATCAATTTTAATGCACGCAAAAACCGATACTAAGTCCATAATATTGGCAATTCTCATTTTCTATTCCTACAAGTTGGTAGTCTGGCTGACAGAATTTTTTTTAACATGATAAGCCATCTGTAAACTTTTCGAAAAAGAGGTTGCCATTTGTTACTATAATAATTTCATTTTAATTGGTAAATGTAAAGTGACTGAGTAGTTGCTACGATGCGGCGTGCTGTTTATACTACATACGCTATTGTGGAAGTTGACTTTTGCAGATATTTGTCATCAGAATAGTTACTGGGCCATTAAGCAAACCACTTACTAAATTATATCCATCCAAACTCTATGCTGATTAATACAATGTGACGTATAGCATCTACTTAATGACTGGATGGATGGTAGGCCATATTGTAAAAGAGCCACTGTTTGATATCGTTGTCGACTGTCAATGACGTATTGAACTACTCAGTTCGAAAAGACCCGCCTTTCTTCATAAACTGAAAGTACTCAAGCGTAAAAAATGTCTGTGGCACTGTGAGATGTTTGGTGAAATGGAAGATAATGATTTTGTCGACACGTTCAAGTCCTGCCCTGGCCATCCCTCTTCTGTGTCTCAGTGATCTGACGCCGCTTGATGCATTTTGTCTCTTGTTATTAGCAAGGAACACTGAACTGTAAGAAGCTCACAATGACTCTTAATATAAACTTGACTTTAAAGACAGAATGACAACCAAATGAAGAATTTGGATTAAGCTTTCAGAATTATCTATTAGAATTTTATGTGGATTTAGTCAAGAATTGCGACGTGATGTAGCTTGAAACGTTTTTTTGTATGTAATGCATATGTGAACAATAGCCCAACAGAATATTACCTGAGCTCCGATAAAATGGTTCACTGCAGCTTCTATGAACACGTCCAAACCATCAATCATGACATTGTCGAAGGGAAACTGTGCCGCTGGCCATTGCAGGCTCTGAGTCCGGTGTCAGAAAAGTCACCGTCTCGCCCATGACGACGCAGCCAGAGTTTGTGATGTCATCACATCAAAATTCACAAAGAAAACGTTTTATGGGGTACATTGACCAGGCATGCGTAAAATGAGCATTATTAATTGTCAGTATACTTTACAAAGCTAAAAGAATTGGCTTTTGTGTGGGGGTTCGCGATTGCCTAGTTATAGAGCTCACACTTGTGGAATGTGATGAAAGCAACTGAACCAATTTTGGAAGACAAAATTGCGAAATAAACTAATTTATTGTACATTGCATTCTGTGTTGCGCCAACAGTGGGTAGCAGCCTTCTAGAACTGCACCTGTTAATTCAAATTAGACGTGCTGTCAGGCATCAGCTGCAATATGCTAACATAACCAGACAAACACGTATACAAATTTGAAGCTAATCAGAGTTCTCTTTGTGTTGAAATAATTTGCATGTTTGATGAAGCACAGATGGACTGTGGAATAAAGATACCACCAAAAGGCAGGATGTAATGTTATGTAAGTTTTGCTTTGGGATGAAATGGGCATGCAGATGAATGATTTGATATATGAGACGGGATATGTTAAATCCCCACTAGCTGTATTTTTTAGTATTATTTTAAATGATTTTACTTTCAAGCTAAAATAAGTTTGTTAGAATGTTCTAATTTAGCTGTGTGTAAGTCTTATTATTAACTACCAACTGGCACTGTATATGCAATTTTGAACAAAACCGTGGATACTGTGCATATCTGCACTGAAATCTTCATATAAACTACACAGAGTAGTCCAATGCTATGCATAGGGGTAAATGTTTTCAACTGTGACATTGTATGTCCTGTTTCTCTCCTAATATTACCAAGTTTCGAAAACGGCGAGGAATCAAAATGACCGTTAAAATTTGAATTTACCTGTCATGTGTTTCACAAAGGAATGGTTTCCTAATGCATTAAATACCCATATCCCTTCAGAGTGTAGAATTCACAGAAAACCAGGAGAGAATAAGAAGACATTTTCTCATCGTACAATAAAACAAAAGTAAAATTTTGAACGGCGAAGAGTCTAATTTACTGAAAACAAATTTCAAATGTCAGTGCGGATGAATTACATAATAATAGTCTGTTATTGTTATGTATACCATCAAATGACGTTCACTCCTATACATTTCGTCAGCTTGCAAAAGTTTTGAAGAAGGCCATAAGGGGATGTAATATCGACGTGGCAGCGCGGGAAGATCTGATTACGCATGGCATCCACGTCTGCAAGCGATGGTATGATAACTTTGCATATATTTGATGCCAATAACCACTGCATGTTTGGTGTATTTTTACGACTACAGGCAAAGAACTGATAACGCAAGGCAGTATTTGACTTCAGACGTTTTACAAACAGTTGCTATCTTTGAAGCATAAGAGTCAATACTTATGTCCATGTTTGTCGACGAGCTCAAACAGACTGTGGCCCGGTTGGGGACTGTGAGCCGTTTGATACATGGTGGCGAATTCTGAAAACACGTACGTAAATACATTAATCTGGCTTCCAAACGTGTGACTCTGTCATAAATAACGCAGTTCTAGCTTTCTAGAGTGCAGTCACTGTAACTATATCTAGTTAATGTGAACATTTTCAATTTAACAATAAACGTAATGTTGAAATCTCCTTTGTACAACTCGGCGAACTCCGCGGTCAATCAAAAATAACCAAACAGTAATTTATAACGGCACTGTACGCTATTCTCTTGTTGTTGTTTTTTTCTATTTGTTTATTCCCTGTCAGCAACTGTAGTCGCATTTACGTTATTTTTTTTTCTGTTCGTTTTGAAATATTTTACTGGAACTTCCATTTGGTTGCGCTTCATTTACATTTTCGCTTTCTGTGCATCTTTCAATTTTTTATACTATTCACTTTTCACTGGTCCTCCATGAAAATCAATCTTCATGACTGGGGAAACTTACCGACATAAATACGAATAAATTGATAGAAAATAAACCCAGCTAATAAAGGATAGTCCAAAATTAAAGGCCGCGAGACACGTATGAATAAAATACCGCTCCAAGGAATCGAAGACCTTTTTAAAGTCAACTGTCATCAGAATCCCAGGCAAATCATGCTCCTCAGCGCAAGCATGATTCGTCAAGTAATCGACTTTAGGCCCCGTAACTCATTCAAGTTTTAAATATACCATCAAGGTTATCAGTTTGTAGCTTCAAATCAAATTACCATTCAAATGTGCTCAAATATCGGTCACTAAAGGCTTTGACAATGGCAGTAATCTGTTCTGTTTATCGGCTTATCGCCTGTTTGTTTGTTTTGTTTTTAAGTTGGACTATATGGTACAATCTTAGTGTCCGATTCGAGGTAACATTTTATTTCCCTCAGAATAGCACATACAATAATTGAAGGTTAGTCATTGACATTCATAGATAGCAATGTACACTAGTGTCAAATGCATGTTTCAGATGTGATAACTTTTATTGTATTCATCACACTAGAAGACGAATCTATCCCATAATTTATTTATGAGGGATCACAACTTTTGAATCACCGTAAGCCAGTACTGATAATGCGCTTTGTTATCGAGGTTATAAAGAGAAACTTGACGAATTGCCACTATTACTCATGGTCGTGTCACCTATTGAACATTACGTCAATGTTATCACCGAAACCCTGCTATAATTTTTTAAACAGCAGTTAATTTTTAATTTTTCATCAGTTTCTTTTTCACATTTTAGACTACAAACTGTTACACATGTACAGTTAAAATTGAAAGTTCAACGGTGAACTATGAATTCAAAATCGTGTGTTATCAGCCAGACGATGTATGCATAGGACTCGCTAAAGATATGTGGTATATTGTGAAGGAAATAGCATTTTTTTTTGCATGTGTATTGATAACCACTATACCTTAAGCTTTATCCTTAACTAAAGGAAAATCACTCGTTCTTTGAATTTATGCAGGTGCCGTGAACATTAAATCCTTGGCCAGTGAACACGCTTTGTATCAATTTAAGTTTTGTCATGGCACCAAGCTGCCCTCGTGACTGATAGAAATGCAAGTCATAAAGGGCAATAGGTTTGAGAGAAGGTAATGATTCCTCGTTACTTTGTCAACAAATTGAATAGAATATATGCAGCATGCTTCATCGATATGCACGACATACGCTGATCACGTCATTATTAACAGTGGCAGGTATTACGATTTTACGCCTGCCTTCTTTAACAGCTTCAAACCACGTAATACTTGGTCATCGTAAAATGTTTGTTTCTAACACAGACAGACGTCTGTATAGCGTGTATAACCGATTATCCAGAGACGATTGGGTGTCAGTCCGGCACCTGAAATACTGTACCTAATGACTTACTTGCCATAAAACTACTCACACTGGCAACCGCGAGACAATCTTTCCAACGGACTCAAATTAAAGTACAATATACTCAGCCTCATTGTTTTTTTCTCTTTAGGCTGTGTGCTAACTCTGTGATCAGTGTCTATTAGTAACACGATTGTGTTTAGCCCGATCGCTTAAGAAATGGAATTAGGTTGTCTATTTAACAGCTGTGAAACAATAAAGGTGATCACTTGCAAATATCGGATTTACTCTGCGAGACTAACGTTCTTTATGACTGCTGCAAACAACATTGCTTGTTTAGGAATGTAGAATAGTGTATAGTGGGCACTATAATTCAGACTTACTATGTGTATTAAACTAAGTTACACAAATTAAACCTACATTGACACTGGCATTTCTATGGAACGGTTGTAAGATATAAGATAGAGTGTCGATTGTTTTAAAGTTACTTATGAAAGTCATCGTTTAAATGAAGTACGATTCTAGCTATTTACGAAATCGAGTTGTAAATGATTTGAGTCAAGTGTTACGCCGCCTGTTGCTTACAGGATAAACCGACACTGCTGTTCGCAGACACTAATATATGCGCAAGATGTTTCTGGGATGGGGACATTTGTTAGTATCCACGGGGAGGAAAACGGCTAATCGGTTATTGCTTTAATAACATTAGAAGCAATATTTCATTTCGCTGAGGGATAAACATGTGAATCTCCTGTTAAGGGAGCAGGTTTTTGGTTGCTTATTGCGATTGCTAAAGCGAATGACTCACGTAACGATGGGAGTTTCAGTAGCGGGAAGTTTCTTTCGGGAGACGGTAGAAATTTTCAAATTCTAGGGTGGGGTACTTACGCAGAGATCTAATATTACCTTCTAAATTTTGATTTAAATGTAAATAGCGTCACCGTTACACATTTCGAAATCGATGTTGGGCTATTCCCTATAGCTACATGTAGGCGGCCGCCTGTACGATCATCACGATTTCCCCCCTATGACTTCATAGACGCCCGGGGGTGGGTAGTCTGCTTGATCGATAGATTTTCTGATCGATCCATCAATCCCGTACTCAATCTACCCGCCACTGGTATTTACAAAGTGCAGGTTGCAGTGGCTTGCAGATCGAGTACGGGATCGATAGATCGAACAGAAAATCGATCGATCAAGCAGACTACCCAGCCCACGGGCGCCTGTGTATGACTTTCTGTCCTTCGGTATAAGCCTTCATGTAAAATTCATTTATTCAATTTATAAGAATAAATATTTAAATAGATGAACATACGAATCACACAAAACGTTATACTAAAAATCTGTTGCAACAGCATACAAGACAGTGAAAGATCTATTTACATACTTATTGATTAATTTATACCTATTTTTCCATGTGTAAGTTACCAGCTGGTCAAAACTGTATGCATTGGTCTACTTCAGTCACGATATTTTTGCCACAATTTATGACAGAAATCCTATTTGATTTGTTGATTGCTTTTGGGGGTTGCTTTGTAAAGAGGCACTCCCACTTTGTAACATTTTTAAAACACATTTTTTAATGCCAACGGTCGATATTTGACGTGGAGATTGCGCGCGGTTCGCGAGATATCGATAAAAACATGTCATTTCCCGAGCGTATTTTTCACATCCCGAAGTTTTACGATTGTGTCTGATTTTGACCCGAAATCCCCCGAAGGTTTGTTATTGTGCTGATTGATGATATTCTAGGGAGTCTATAATAAGTTCGAACGACGCAATGAATTTACTTCCCACTGCAAAGACTTTATATACAGCATTATGCCTTTACCTCAGGTAAGTTTTAAAACTTCTCCTTAGTTTTTGTCGTTTTCATTATTCTAAATCAGTTGTATTATATTTTTAACCAATACCACATAAACATCAGTTTTTACGTGTTAAATATCAGCCGCCTCGACTACATTTTGTCGTCTGCTACACAGTTACGCGTGGTTCGATACATAGCGGCCGCCGCGCGTGGTATGCGCGCATACCACGCGATGGCCGCTATGTATCAACCGCACGTATGTGCTGGTCACCTATGCGAAATCTGGTGGAATAAGCAAACTTTGTTTTCCGTTTTGTTTTGTTTTATTTTCTCCGAGTCAGTAAGACTCGACTTTGCCCCACGGGGCATAACCGATCACCGATACGGACCTGGTACTTTGGCGTACTGCAGCGTGAGCGTAGACTCGTACTCCATAGCTTGGTTGACAACGGCCCCAGTGCCGAACGTTCAATGTTCGGACGCTGAATTTAGGTGGGCCACCGGAATTCAAACTTTTACTTTTTTGAGGACATGTTTTTATCTATATCTCGCGATCCGCGCGCAGTCGCCACGTCAAATATCGACCGTTGGCATTAAAAAATTACGTTTTAAAAATGTTACCAAGTGGGAGTGCCTCTTTAATATATCATCAAGGTTATCAGTATGTAGCTTGAATTCACAATCATGGCAACAATCTGTTCTGCTCTGTTCATTAATTTTTTCACCCTTATATATGATACAATCTGCCTAGTCGATGCAAGAATTCATTACCCATAGTACAGTACCTACAACATTGGAGGGTTATGGTCATTAACTTCTATAAAATAGCAATATAAAACAGTGCCAAATGCATGTTTCAGAGAAGATGACTTTATATTCGAATCGATGCGGTAGAAAACGAATCTATCCCATAATTTATTTATGAGGAATCACAGGTTTCGAATTTCCATACGCCAGGACTGTTGGTTGGTGTGCTTTGTTATCGATGTAATAAAGACAAACTTGAAGAAGTGTCTCCATTGCTCATGTTCGTGTCACCCATCAAAGATTACGTCAATGTTATCACGGAAACCCTGTTATAGTTTTTATCAGCAGTTAATTTTTAATTTTTAAAATCAGTTAAATTTGTTATCCACCTTTCAAAAACAACATGATCAGCCACTGAGAAGGTTCAAACTCCGGTTGTATCATCTCATCATATCGCTTCCTATAGAATCCCTTTGCACCAGGGAATTGTGTTGTAATTGACGATATCTACTTGATGCGGTGATATATGATGTATACACAGCGCCTGTAATTTACTTAGGGGAAATTGCGTGATTCAACTCAAATTGCATTTTCTTCTCACAGTGTAGAACATACGATTGTCAATGGTAAGCGAAATAATGCAGTAAACACGGCAAGATTTCCCCAAAGCTGTGAAAAGTAGGTATGCGTGTGAAACATAAAGGTTACGAACTAGTCTCTCTTGACGTGTATATATAGACCCGTTTTTCAATTATCTGAACCAATGAATTACAGAAATGTAACAAATGAAGGCGGCAATACGGTGGCGATGCAAATAGTTAAACTGGCTTATGCTGCTAATACATGAGTTGAAGAATTACTTCGAAATACACAAATTTGAAAAGAACTCGACTGGAACTAATTTGGGAGAACTGGATCTTTTCATTGTTCAAATTTATCAAAAGAGCTAGGTGCCCTACAGATAAAAGTTGCAATATTACAAATTACCCATAAAAATAAGCATATTGCGAAAAACGAAAAGTGGATTAGCTAGCATTTGCAGATTAAACCGACACTACAGCACCATCCAATTACTGAAATTAGTTCCAATCGTATCATGATAGTATGCGCCTCGACAATGAAAGACTTAAACTTTTGCTCAAACTTTTCTCTTTCAAAATCAAAAACAAAAATCGGGGTCATCGCGCAAATTTTTGTACGAGAGAAATAAATAGCCAAAGATTTACCGATAATTAAAATTCAAAGTGGCCGCCATCCCTGTGCTAACTCTATGGAGGAAAATAAAGTTTTCGATTTTCGAAAAACTCTTGACGATGAAAAGTTTTCTTCTACCAAGCTTTAAAATGAACCCCTATAAATGGAATATTAGAAGAGAATTGTAAAAGTTTGAGAGTCCGAATAGCTGTTGCGAGGTGCATTCTACCTTAATACTACATTTTGTAGTTTAAATATTTGCTATCGAAAGAAATATTACTGTAGTCGAGGCATATGTTCTTTACTATGCACACACAAAAAGTGTACAACTTTAAGCTGTCAATATATAACAAATAATCTCTTGTCTGCCCTCATAAGTTGGCCATCACGACCGATAGAGCAATTTTCAAAGAGTTTTGGTTGTGTCATCTGAACTAGACCTTGCTGCTATGTATGAACCATTGACAGCATTCCGACGATGATGTATACCAATTGCAAAATGTAATACTTTTGGCGGTTTATATTACAAGTGTTTGATAAAATTACAGCATATATGCTCCAAAGTTTTTAGTGAACTAATTTTGCATGATTGGATGGTGAAGTAATATCGGTTTAATCTGGAAATGTAATCTCATCTGCTTTTCCTCTTAGGTAGTGCGCTTGCTTTTATGAGTAATTTGTAATATTAGAACATTCAGCTATAGGGCACCTAACACTTTTGAGCAAAATATGAAGATCAAATTATCCCAAATTAGTTCCAATCGTGTTCGGATCAAAACATTAACACAAGGTCATCGAGAAAACATGGCTTTGGTGATAAATCAAATAAGTTTTGCTAACTCAAAGATTATGTTTCCCATGTCGGTCACTTATTCTTACGGTATCATTGCATTCGAGTATATTGTATGAATCACCCCTTGGACAAATGTACATCATTTTGACGCTAATACACGCAAAGAGCAAGTACACGTAAACAGTTTCCGAAACTGTTAACCGGTTAACAGGGAGTTTGAAAGTGCCGTTTACGCATGCGCACATGGTAGAACGCGTATCATCTACAATGACAACTGAGGAACTCCTCGATTTTTGGCGAGAAAATTTGATTAGGTGTTTTACACCACATATTGACGGGCCATATTCGGGTAACACTACATTATAGCCCAAACAAGGGACTCCGTGCATGCCTGAGGCCAGATGACCATTTGCCCTTACGTCAGGCAAATGGTACATACTCCCTTGTTTGGGCTATGTTTTATTGCATGCCTCTCTCACAAGTTTTCACCTAAAAATGTTTTAGTTTCTTTGAAAATGAACGATTTCATCATCGAGTTGCGCACTGATATATTCAAATCACTGTTATGCGGTTTATGATCTATTTTTACGTATGATTTTCTGAAAACCACACATGCTGCGTAAAGCATTTAATTATAACATTTTTCAATCTCAAAGTCGTGAAGTTGAAATAGATCTTTCAGTCACATCTGTCCTGTGTTTCAGTCAAATGATGACTGTGCGGCCCAGAGACGTCATCAACGAGTTGCAATCGATCGAATGCTGTGGAGCGTATGACGTTCGATATATGAGACATAACATACGTTTGTTTCCCCTCGGGCCTGAATGTCGCCTAAAACAATCTGTCTCCGTCTGTCCACGGTCTCATGAAAAACACTTTTTGGGGGCGACTGTCAGGCTTCCGGCAACGAACGTATGCTATTACCCTCATGGCCAGTCAATATGTGTACATGTACATTGAATCAGTAAGGCTGCTGCTATTTGAAGGCAAGGTTCGCCTCGAAAACACATTTTCATTAAAACGGGAGCCATTCAATTTTTCTCTTGTGTTTTAACAATTTGATTAATTGCCTTTGTGTGGAAATCCCACCTCGAACAGAAAAGAACCATTTCAGTGTCCTTTTAAGATTTATTAGTTTACGAAATATCACAGAATTTTGTTCAATTTCTAAATTTAAACAATAAGTTGTGACATACACAGTGCCGGTCATTTGGTATTCCATAACTATCGCGTGGCACGGTCGTTTTGTTCAGTGTGAATCGTCGTGTAGCTGGTGAAATCTAGACAAAACTTAGTGTACAGGAACTTCGGAATGTCAAGCCATCAAAAGTTAGCGGTTTTAAGATTTATCTTGCGGCCTGGGGCAAGATACATAGTTCAGACTTGAATATAAATATCTAGGCCTTTTCACAAGGCAGGGTTCTTTGACCTCTGAGCTCACAGTCTGTGCTCTAAAACAACAACGTGAAGGGCAAAACAGATATTGAATCCAACCCGGCACACTGAAATGGCTCTGTCATGCCTCCAAAATATTGTGAAGTTAAATCGCTACAGTGTGGACCATTCCTCATTTAAAATGTCCCCTTTGAAATCTGCTATAGGCATAGTCACCTAATCTACAAATGTCTTGAAGTGCCTTAATTTAGAAACCAGTTCATCCTCTGGTACCAATCTAATAAGACAGTATGATGAATTCGTCGGAATCCGAGCACGTATTCAAAAGCAATTCGAATCCAAATAACGCAATAACAGTGTTCAAATGAGACGCTACAGGAGTCCATTACTAACCTTCATCCAACAATGTTAATCAAAATAGAAACAGTCAATGAACATGTTGTAGGGTGGGGATAGGTCGATGTAAAATGTGCGAACGGATACACAGTACAAAAATTACCCACAAAGCCCAGAATGCCTTATTCTGTATGGCTGACGACACAATCAGTGAACAATTTACAAAAATGCTATCTCCTTTCTCAATCAAGCACAATATTCGTAATCCTTTAAAATAGGAATTAAGAAGCAAGGCGTCCTTAAAAGTCCCTTTTCAGATTTTTTACAACTAGTCCAGGAATTTTCCTACACGTAGGAGACATGGTAGACTTCACAGGGGAATTTATGTTAGTACAAATTATGATGTACCATGAGAAATCCCTAGCACTGTGGGGCATACAACAGGAAAATTACTTATTTCAGTGAACATTTAACTCTATTTTGCGCACCATGGAAATACTGAGCTCAATATTGAAAATAAAACCATGAGGGCGTTAAGGAGATTCCACGCATTTTGAAGCAGCTTGACCGTCTTGCATTGTAGTAATTTGCAGGACCCTGCATGTCCTCTTCAGACTTCAACATGTTAACTTATGAACTTTCAATGTCCGATAATGTCCCACTGTCACTTCTCCCCGTAATTAAATTCATCTGCCCCCACTGACACGTGTACGTTCAGAGACAGAAAAACAGTCAAACGCACAAACCGAAAGTGGTGGCCACAAATTGGGCTACGGAAGCAGAAAATAAAATAAAAGTGTACTCCTCAAATATAACCTTGTAATTAAATTACTCGATATACAAAATTGCGTAAAATGCATGCATACTTCAGATAAGCTCTAAGTGTGTGACTATATGTGTGCACAGTATGGTGCACAGCCCGATCAGTTAACTTCTAGTGTGTGGCATAAAACGTAGAAATAATGACAATCGATATTATTTTTTGAGGTTCGCCTCAAGCTGGAAAGAGAATGTCAGAATCGGATTTGAGACACTATGTTTCGCTGTCACCATTTAGTTGTAATCAACGAGCGCGACCCCTAGAGATAACTCCATCGGATATTACTCACATTGTTGGCGAGTCTTTGTGATGTGTATTCATGCTCGCGTATTATTTTTCTTTCATCAGTGTTTGGTGCATTTGAGTTATGAGACATAAAATAACATATTCTAAATTATCACGACTCGCTTTTCATATATAAATCAGCAAAAGACATGAGTAGCTGCTTGAATGCGTTCATTCTGGCTGATCGCCGCATGCTAGGCTTTAGACAAGAGCGATTGACAAATGAGCTCATTTCCATTTGCCGATCTATAAAATTGTGCTGCTTGGAGCTTGCCGCTTAATTTGTTTCAACAATTCCATCGCAATGGAGTAAAGTGAGATAAACTGCGTTTTCCCAAGTAGAGCCAACTTGGGGAGGAATGCCAGCCTGAACAGAAAATGATCTAGTAAATTTGGTCTGATCCCATTGTTTTAGCGCGGAAGATGGACCTGTCTGCAGACAGATGAGATGAGGGCCAATGGGTGACAGCCAATACTGAAACGTTTAAATATTCTATCTACATCAATTTCTTTGACTGCTGCCTACAGTAGGTTGAAATTCCTATTAGGCCTACAACATAACTTGTATTCGTAAACATTCAAAATATTGACTTCTGCAAGAGATGATACATAGCTTTCCCTTTAAATAACACTCTAATTTATTACATTAAAGGGCCAGTAATGCTAACTTTTGATGATTTTTTCACCATTTTTGTTTTGAATGTCAACCATAATTCCTTGTTCTTCTCCCCAAGGCATGTTGATATACAAAGTATTCAGCTTGACAACTCAGTCCGCATGTGTATAAACGGCATTACTGATGAAACGTGACTCCTGGTCCGGACTAGAATTCAAATGTAAACAATAACTATATGCGCTTTACACATATAGATGTTGGGTTGACAAGCTAAATAGTGGGTGTTTCAAAATTCGTGGAGGATAGAGTAAAAAGTTACACTTTATATACAAAATAAAAATAATGAAAACATCATCTAAAGCTAGCGTTACTGGCCCTTTAACCACTCGCTATACAGATCAGGAACGTGAAAACATATTCAAACATATTCAAACTTTACACACACAATTAACACCATATTGCAAACTAATTTAATCTACGTACGAAGAGAACTGTGCTGCGGCATTTTGTAATACTGACGTGTTTTGTAAAAACTTACGCAAAATGTAATATGGGGTGTCAGCATTTTGTAATAACTGACGCATTTTGTAATAACGTCTGCAGTATTTTGTAATAAACCAGTCTACGCGCTTTGTAACAAGGGTATCAGCATTTTGTAATAAAAAATTGTCTACGCATAATGTAACAAGGGTATCAGCATTTTGTAATAATTCGCACTTTGTAATAACAGTTAACGTATTTTGTAATAATTTTAATATTTGAATAACTTTTCCCAGTTTTAAAGCATTAACATATATTTTATCGACTTTGGAATGGTATTACAAAATGTGTGTTTACTTGGTAAGTAAGTACAAAAAATTGATCGCTCCCTGACTTTCATTTCAATTAGAAAGACTTAATTTTAGATAGCTGTCAATCAATATTTTTACTAACTGATCATCTGAGGCAGGTAACGACTAGATTTTGATGGGTTTATTGTCAAATGTTTGAGAGAATCACGAGTATGCACACTCAGTTGATTTATTAAATAGAGGATAACGACATCGTTTCTGATGTATTGCAGACAACCAGCAATCAACAGGTAGATACTCAGATAAAATAAAATATAATGACATAGAATAAATTTGTATACATCTCGGTTATCAGAGACTGAGGGACGTCTCTTATCGTTTCCGCGAGTGTGTAGATAAGCAGACATACCTCTTACCAAGGATCCATAATCGCAGTGGAAAACCTAGAATAGTCAGTGTACGACGTCTCATCGTAGAAAATGGTGCCGGAAGAGGTTTGATCCTCGAGTTAAAGCGTCTTATTAGTAAAAGACGTTGGGTTTTATGCTTGGTTAGATCTGGTTCCTAGTAAGTTTGGACGGTATATCATTAGAAACATATTTTGGCGTAAATAGAACGTAAAAGATAGAATGATTCAAATCGTTAACGTTGCAATTCGTTATTCGTAGAGAAGTATTTAAAATTTACCGGAAACTTTTGCAAATAATTTAACAAATTTAAGTCAGACAAGTTAGCTTACAATTATATTTCGCGAATGCGATGATCATTTCGCATTCCAAATATGTTATTTGGCCCTTCGTAAATTGATTTAAACGTTTTCCAAAATGACCGTGAATTCTTTCAGTGTTCTTTCAGGTTTGCGATTTCAACTTCAAGTATTATTTCGACGATTTGCCATGTAGGTGAACGAATATAAAATTTTGTGTTTTGATGGTTAAAAACCGTTAAAGGTGAATATACGGTATACGGACACGTAGTTTCGTAGCTGTTTTTATAGTTGAGCGGTGTAAGGCCAAAGTAATTAAATTCCAAGTTTCACGTCCCCTAAAAATTCTGAAAGATGGGTGGGTAAACGGTTAAACACACACACGCATACACCCCCCCACACACACACACACACACATAATTTAACACAAACTCAGATATTCCTTCATTTGATGAATATCTGATATAATTTGTCGATGTGTATGTGACAATATGATACACTGCAACCATCTACTTGTGTTATATGATACACAAATAAGACAGAACTGACTTCTGGTAATTAGTCATCATTTGCCGTGGTCGTGTCAGTTTTACATTTATCTCTTTCATTTCTCGCAAAGTTTTGCCATCAAAAATAGCCGTTAATTGACGTTATTCTGAAAAAATCTTGAGTTAACACGATTGGAACTAATTTGGGATAATTGATTGTGAACTATTGTCGGTTAATCTGCAAATGTAAGCTCATCAGCTTTTCTCTTTAAGCAATGCACTTGTTCTAATGAGTAATTTGAAATATTTCAATATTCAGCTATACTCTCAACACTTGGAAAATTTGAAAAATATACAGATCCTATTCCAAATTAGTTCCAGTCGTGCTATTATAGAAATCTTCAAAACCCTACGCGCGCGGACGCAAAACATGGAATACACTTTCTTTGGGCTTTGTAAACGCTACTTATGTTCGATAACTTAATGTATTATCAACGATATAAGACAATAAAATCTTTTGAGATTTGTAACAAATTGTAGGTTTTTACTTACACACACACACACACACACACTCTCTCTCTCTCTCTCTCTCTCTCTCTCTCTCTCTCTCTCTCTCTCTCTCTCTCTCTCTCTCTCTCTCTCTCTCTCTCTCTCTTCATGAAAAATTATAGAAAGGCATGACATTCCAGCCCATTAGCTCAAAAATAGGTCAGTATAGTTTGATGTTTTAGTGATTTGACTTGTTTAGCTACTCAAGCGAAAGTATATCTAACCTGTTTAGTATGTATGTATGTATGTATGTATGTATGTATGTATGTATGTATGTATGTATCTATGTATGTATGTATGTATGTAGGCCTATGTATGTATCTGTGTATGTATCTCTGCATCTACGTGGGTAGGTAGGCAGGGAGGGAGGAAAGAGTACCTGAGTATGCCTGTCTATCTATCTATCTATCTGTCTATCTATCTATCTATCTATCTATCTATCTATCTATCTATCTATCTGTGTGTCTATTGGTCTGTCTATCTATCTGTGTGTCTGTCATTCTTTCTATGGCTGTTATCATTTAATGATAATGGCACATATTTCGCAGGTATAACCAGTAGGATAGCGAGTCAAATTTAGCTTAATCATAGTATTGCAGGGCAGCTTATCCTAGCTTGTTGCTCTTTATAGAAAATGTGTACGAAACGTCTTGTGATAAACTGCGCAGAGTTAAAACAGTGTTATGAGCAATCACGTATACTTGATCAGTTTTATAAAACATAAATTTGTAGAGAGTTGCCAATCATGATCGACAGCTAATAAGGGAAGACAGTTTGACCTTGTTTTCCCACGTAAGCTGATGTCTTGAATGAAATAAAGAGTCTGAAAAAGTAAATGTGACTGGTGTATCTATATAAATTTGAACGTCATACTGACATGTGGATTTATTAGCCCAGAAGCGATCCATTTCTGGTTTACAAGTAAAGATATATATAGAAATAAATTTCAGCTACACGTATTTCAAAGTAAAACTATACTTAGGGGTGACCTTGTTGTCTCGACTGGGCAATATGGGTTGACAACATGTTTCAGGAAAAGGGCAGAGTCGTTACCTTAATGTAGTTCCAGCTGCCTGACATTTGGTTTCACAAAAGGTTTAACTGACTTAATATTTGTCCGAACAACGCAAACTGAGGTTGATTTGATAAAGTACGTGATCACTTCTTCTGAACTGTTCTTAACAGTGTTGAAAGTTGAATGGACTCTTGAAATAAGAAAACCAACGCCAGTGGACGATTATTTTACTAACAATTACACTCATAATTGTTGGACTAATACTGGGAATCAGTTGAACTCAGACCCCTTATCTGGCGTTATTATGATAACCTAGAACTGGTAGTGAGATATAATTTACTCATCATTATATGCTATTACATTTTTACGTATTCAGAAACCACAAAGCATTTTGAAATAGATACAATATCAGCGGATGTTTATAATTATTACAAAATAATGTTACAAAACGCGTTTTATTACAAAACGCTGATACCCTTATTACAAATCGCGTAAACAATATTTTATTACAAAATGCTGATACCCTTATCACAAAATGCGTAGACCATTTTATTACAAAACGCTGAGACCCTTATTACATTTTGCGTAAGTTGTTACAAAATTTAAATGCGTCATATTACAAAATGCCGCAGTACAAGGACACATTGCATATCAGCAGCAAATGCACAGAGACGCTAAAGACGATTTACAAGCCTTAATAAGATGTTTCCGAAGTCTGGACGAAAATGACATATGTTTGAATGAAGGCAGTCATCACTCAATGACTTCAAGGACCGTGAGAATTTCACGTGATGGATTTGTAACGTGTCACAGTGACTTTTAAATATTAATTTTGACATGTAAATTGAGTATAAAGAGCTGTAGTGATGTTTATGATTTAGATGTATTGTTTTAGCTTTAATTCATATCTATCGTATGACTGAAACCACGCCCCTTATGAACTGTCTAAAAAATATCTAAGATTCCGATAATATCACATAACACGAAAGGCAGAGAGGCACCGCTCGCTCTATCTCTGACAAAATTTAACTGAATTAAAACAATCGCAAGGAAAACACAACTTCTGTGTTTAGGGGGAGGGGGTTTGGCTGTATTTCGATTACAATTAGGATTACTATTGCGCAAAAATTGCGCTATATCATCTCGCTACACCTTTTTTACATGTATGTATCGCAAAATATCGAGCTACGTGTACCAGGCCAGTGCGCATGCGGCGGCACCGGCACTATACCAGCATTCTTTTGACACATACGTGTGGTTCAGGGCAAGATTAAAATAACGTTACAATCATTTTGGATACACAGTTTCATTTCATTCTATTAATATTGTTGAGTTGGCGCTGAACAAAGATTGATTTTGTGGGGTAGCGTATTCGTGATTTCATAGCGACGTCACGCAATTACCCATTGTTGGTATGCAGATAGGCCTACAGAATGAGGCTTGGTTGGCCATGGATTTTCGCACTTCCAAACTTTCGTTGGGTGGGGGGGGAGGTGAGGCCAAACACAATTAGTTGCGTTTACCGTGCGCGTGTTTTACATGTAATTATCCATGCGCTCTTAATTGTAAACACCCTCCCTGAGTTCGACGAGCTCATAGTGCTTTCATTCTCACGTCATGGGTCTCTTGTGGTGGTAGCATTTAGTCAACGCAGTCTGTGTTGGCGTTGACATAAATAGCAGCCTTTCTAAGCTCTGTCATCGACACATACAAGTACAATGAATGTCACCCGAGTGTAGACTTGTCGTGATAAGACGCTCAAGTAAAAGGGGTCAATATACGGAATAACAATACTATGGGAAAAGCTGTAAAATATTCTGTCTCTTGGGCTGAAAGTGTGAAAACAGTGACTTTGGCTGACTGATGATATATTATATAATAAAATATGACATTGCATAATAAAATATGTTATCATACATGCTATGCCTGTATTGCCATCCTCCTATTGTTTAGACGGCACTGAGATATGAACCCGTATTTTATCATGTTAAAATACGAATTATATTATATCATGCAACCATGCGCCATTCTGATTGGACGAGAGCTCATTCCAACGATCAACGATACTACATACTGTTTTAGCAGTGGTAAAATGGGTCCCTAAACCAGCATTTTCGAAAATTGCCCAGTCGGTGCATTTGAACGCAACGATCTATACTTAATCCGAAACAGTCCGCTTTGTTTCAAATACCAATATCCGAATTTCGATACACAGATAACAGTATGGGTCTGTAACTCACCTCTTGGTGAAAATAAGCTGGGGTCAATGATGAAAGACACCTCTGAAGCAGCCCATTGGGTTTAAACCAGCATTTTCGAAAATTGCCCAGTCGGTGCATTTGAACGTAACGATCTATACTTAATCCGAAACAGTCCGCTTTGTTTCAAATACCAATATCCGAATTTCGATACAAAGATAACAGTATGGGTCTGTAACTCACCTCTTGGTGAAAATAAGCTGGGGTCAATGATGAAAGACACCTCTGAAGCAGCCCATTTGGGTTTGATGTACACAAACCATTGCATTTGGGCAACGGCGCACCGTGCACCTTTGCTTGATTCAGCGGGAGTCGAGACAAGACACACATGAATATAGCATTCGTTAATAAATTGACACTTCCTCACAGTAACGGTATGTCAGATATTCTTTGCCAAAGATTGGGTTGTAACAGACGAGGATGTTCTAACGATGTAGACTAAGAAGTTCAAAATAAAAATGGGATTACTCCTTGTGACTGCGACGAAAGTTGACATCAAATGCAACAAGCGGTGTCAGCGTCCAGCTCTCGTATCGCTGAATCGGGCAGCACACTCAGCAAAACTGTGTCACAGTCCTGTCGTCCCAAGTCTAGATTATTTCAAATCTGCATGCTTGTTTGCTGGTACAATAACGTTCAAATTATCCATCATTCAAAAATAGCGCCTGTAACCTCACTGTACCAAGAATGAATGTTGCGATGGTCGACGCATCGGTACAAAATGAGAAAAATCTAAATAGATTTTTAGTATGCCAAAACTGCCAGGACTATTGTTCTTATGTAAATTTTCGAAAAAAAATTGTTACTTTTTCTTGTGATTTGAACTCTCGACCCATTTTCTGTGTCTGCAGCAGGTCGCATGCAGTGTTCGCGTTGCTTGTGAATGAAATGCAATGTTGATGACCGTAATGCGTTTGTTATCGTAGGATACTGTGTGCTTCTGTTGTCAACCTGATCCAAACTCATTAAAATGATCGGTCTCGGGCGCTGAATTTCCGACGTTCGATCTCTCATACAACCGTTTTCTGCATTTGGCGCTTAAAAGTGACGAAAATACCCAAGCAAGACAACAAAGACACACAAGTTGATATAATATAATAGCAAAATCCCCGTCGAAGTCGGGTATTCACTCGAATTTGGTACAATTCGCTCTATATTTCGCGCATTGCACCATAATCTCTTGTATACCCTCCCGCGGCGGCGGTTATTGGTTAAAGGGCAGTGGTCGTCGCGCTGCGCGTGCGCGATTTTTTGTTGATAAACATAATTTTTTAGTAACATAAGTCTTCTCAACTTCAATTGGAGTGAGATGGGAGTGGTCCCTCACTTTGTTAACGCCTTTGTAAGACTCAACATCATGCAATAGTAAAATATTAAGGTCGGAAACGAATTAGTGGTGTATTTCTATTTATAAACTTATGTAAGGCTACGAACATTGAGACACCGTGACTACACAGGGTACATGTCGCTGAGTTTACTGCACGCAGTCACAGTGAACAGATGGGTTCGATCGCGCGCGGTCACGCTGGTTTCACACAATGCTATGTACAGTACAGTAAAAATACATCATTAAAATGATCCGTATGTAAACCAGCAACAAGTACAATGCCTAACACAAAAACTACACTCAAGGCCATGATCGGCAAGCCAGAGCAGGACACGGGGCATGCTGTTGCTCCGATAAGGGAGATGGTCACCGCGTTGACGTACACTTGGCCCACGACCCACTGTTGATCACCATTTCTAACTTCTTCTTGTAATGCGTGGCAAGAAATAGTCAAATGACAGAAAAAAATAGACAAAACGGTATTCGCAGCATTTGACAGGAAAATTGCACGGCTGCACATAGGGACGTGTGGAGAGATCCTGTGCACGGTCATGGCAGTGATCAAACGGCTGGCTAGTGTAGGCCTACCGGTGCTACGCAAACTTCGTTGTTGTACCTCCTGATTGCTGGCTAGGTCTGAATCCTCTTTCAAATGAGATAACCCTACATAACAAGAAGACCTATGAAAGGTCCTTGGCTTGACTTGACACCTGTACTCGGAATTCTCGTTTGTGCCCCCGACGGGGTAAACTTCGTAGTGGAGCTGGATTCTCCACAGCCGAGTCTAGCGAGCCATATGTGCCCGGTTCTCTTGACACGGACGTTCATGCAGACCATGGAACAGATGCTTCTTGCTGTTGCGGGCGTTGCTCTGCGAGCTGTAGATTTCTGTAGCTTGCGTTATTGTCAATTCTACTCCTGTTGGGCCTCTTGAAATGGAAGCTCTCGTCCTTGCTATAGCCACGTCGTAGACTAGAGCCCGATTATTGATAGTCTGTTGACACACGCATACGGGTAAGTGTTTAGCTCCATGGCTCGAGCGATAACAGTAGCCGAGCCCCATTCAACTGATTCAAGAAAATCATGATCAAATGTGATCTCAATCCAGCGTGTAATTACTGTTCCATATTCAGTAGATATTTAACTTAGATTAATTGACCTTTTATTGCCTGTTAGATTTTGTAAGTTCGTATTCTTGTAACAGATCAGCTGCCATTTTAACAAGCGGCACTATCGCTAACATAATAATCAACCCGTAACCTAGTTCGGCGTTCTTTGATATGTTTTCAACAGGGGGGGGGGACCCTCAGGAGCATGCGCAGCGCAACGACCAATGCTCTTTAATTATATTTTCACTGTAACCGAACTACTTTACAGCAACGCGTACGCGTGACCTTCTGTGGTATGCGTGACCTTTGTCGGCACGTGAATATTTATGTAAAACAGCTGAGCGAATAAGACTTGTTAAAACTAACGTATTGTGATCATCGTCAAAATTTTGTTATTTTCAGTCAGTTCGCGGGCATAGCACTTAGGTACAAGAACAGTAACTGTTGTACCGAAAACATACAAACGAATTTGTATGTTTTGCCGACACCTGTCATCATTCGCGGCCGGTCCCATACGGTGCAGTGTTTTTATGTCGTTTACGCTGATGAAGATTACGGTCCCCGTTTGACAAGTTTCCTGTTGACGGGTATAAGTATCTTGGTGGTGAATTACATTGTTAACAGCCATAAATGAGCCACAAAAATCCAACCGCACTGAAAATGCTCGCGACAGACATGGTGCACATATTAGCCGATTTGTACCTGTCAGTGAGATTCACAGGGCAGGGCTTGATCGTGTCCGGTGTGGGTCTCGGATACAAGATACTAGGGAACGTCAAAATTCCGTTGAGGAACTTTAGGTCCTTCAAAGAAGTTTAGTTCTATTTAGGCAAGCAACTAACGAAAATATACGAGCAGACAATGTAATACCTTCCAAATGTTTTATTCGTGCATGCAGCAACAAAATAACGACCGAGTTACGACGCTCGCTACAGCTTACAGTGTACTCACTTCACGTTTTCCCTAATCCGCTGGCAAATTCCTTTCCAAAATGGTAAATTCGGCACATTTGACGTCTGAGGACATGTATAATTCTTGGAGATAAACTGACTGGTACGGCTATTAAATCCACTGTGCATTCATAGATGTCGCAGAGCTGCTTGCTCTTGCTCTATGCTCTCAGATCGATCAGCTGTTCATACTCGATCGAGTTTGAAATCGAACCCTGGCGCGGCGCGAGTATTGTGATCCGATTTTGGCGGGCCCAACAACTTTCGCAAAGGGATGAGGTTATGTATGACAACACGAAAAGACACTCATTTTACACACTCCAGCCTATGTTTTACGCCCACCGCCATTTTAAGCTCAAACTAAATCTTCTTCAAATTGTGAAAACTTGTGTCGATATCTTAATGTTTAAATTGTTCGCTTTAAAAGTTTGCCATAAACCCTCCCTTGAAGTGGAATGGCCCGACAGCGGAATAATATAAAGAAGTGATCCGGTTGTCATCACTCCTTAGCAACCAACTTTTTTGAGTACAGCGAGGAGAAAGCAAGGTCGCTTACAGTTGATTCGGAACGTCTGTAGGAAAACAGTCGTAACCAAAGCATGCATGTATGATAAAAGGGTTAATACACGAAGTTTGGGCGATACCGCGTCGTATTCTCGTGATGTGTCCACATTTTGACTTGTTGCACGCCTAAATATAGCATAACAAAATATGATATTGCATAATATAGCATGATAAAATATGATATTGCATAATATAATATTGCATAATATAATATAATATAATATAATATAATATAATATAATATAATATAATATAATATGTTATAGTATAATGTGATATATTATAGTATAATGTGATATATATATATATATATATATATATATATATATATATATATATATATATATATATATATATATATATATATATATATATATATATATAATTCCAATTAACACATGTTAGGGCCGAAAATTAATCAAAATGAACTGTTTTCTTTAATAAGTGTTAAGGTGTTATGATAGGAAAGCAAATATAGGCACTCTGTTGAGTCTTGTATGCATGGCGTTCTTTACTTATTTTATTTTATTATTTATCTTATTTATCAAATAAGTCCCGTTTAATTTCAGTGTAGCGGCCAGGACGCGCTCTTGCGACAATGTCCGCAAAATCGAATCAGTTGTCCCGCATGTATTCTCACATACTGCGGGTCACCTCAGGCGCACTCACTAGTCGACTGTGTTGGGTGTAGTCTCCAAGTAGTATCTGATCGGACCTTTATTTTTATGATTATTTTGAGGCTTATATTTTCGTACTTTTGGAGCTGAAGTAATTTAAAAAATGAAGCAGGACTTAATGATATTATAACTGGCTTTTAGTCCCACAGAGCTCTCTGATTGGCGGCATATACGGTATACGAGCTGCCACAGTTACTTGCCTGAAATTCTAGCATAGTGAAGCGGTCCCGGTATAGCTTGAATTGTGTCTTGTGAAACTAATCTGTTGCAAAGAATTACATAATCTGATTAACAACTGATACATATTGTCCCCAAAATCTACTTTTAAATGTCCCCAAAAAATAAACGGTAAAGGGAAAGAGTGTCCCGTGGGTTAAAATTCCTGGCTGCAACACCGCCGTTAGTACAACAGTGGTTACCCACAGATCTTTGCTCGGTTTTGGAGTTTGCTTTAAAATCAGGTCGTCTCAACCCTTTGTCAAAAAATATTCCCATCGCATACTCATGCTATTTTGTGTATTTGAGTTGGAAAAGAACTAATTAGTGACATTTACAAAGTGGGAAATTAGCAGTGACCTACAAGCAGAACGAAAATAATTTATATTGATAAATACTTTGTCATAAAACATACTTCACAATTTGAGGGACTGGTATGTATGGTCGTAATTGCCATTCAGATGAGTATAATTTTCCTCTGTATTTACTATTTTCTCTTTGAAATAGAGACCAATTAGACAAGTCTCAATTTTCTATTAAGGTTGTAAATGTTTACCAAGAAGAACGACCGGGCCAATATCATATTCAAGGAGAAAATTATGACGGTGACTTTGCACGGTACTGGAAAATTATACCCCATACCCCATCACTTCAAAACATAATTACAGGAAGGCTGTATACTTTATGGATGTCACCTTGTCAAATGGAAAGATTGCGGCCTCCTTTGAGGGAAAATGTCGGCGTTTGAAGTAGCGATCGTTGAAACATGACCCAAACGAGAAGCAAATTGAATGAATGGTTTTATGAATGCCGCTCATACTTGGCTCACTGTTATCAATCATAGGAAAAATAGCTCTGAAAGTATTTTCATCATTTTTCCATTAATTTATTTACCTGATAGCAAAACCTGCATTTTCTTCCCATCCTCCCTAAAGTACGTTGAAATACAAATGATTTATACAGCTGATACTTGCATAGTGTATGATAGTGTCAATATTACTGTTGGCGAATCAAATCTAGTCCGGACCGAAAATTCAAAATCATCGTTTGACATGATTTAATTCTAATCCTGACTACCATTCGGGGGTCGACACGGTTATTCGGACATTGACTTCTTGTACCGACTGAAACAGTATGGTCAACATCAACATTGGGTATTGCATATACATACAGGCTGTGTCGGTAAGTTTAATACGAGCACCTGGAGATCGAAACAAGATATTTTGTCATATCAATACCCATGTCGCTCCATCGTGATGTTGAACATAAAATGGCAACCGCGATAAAGTGTGGGTGGTAGAAATAGCGAGCTGAATCTCATAATGTTATCCTATGGTAGCTCGTTCCCTTAAAGTTCCAACCATTTTTGTACCACCGCTACCTGGAAATGAGTAAAGTGAAGGTATGTCGTCGCGGGCGCGACACTTGTTGACATTCTGCTGCTCCCAGTGGAAAAGGACAAAATGGCGACCACTCGGCTACGCACGACCATCCGGTACGCTCAAAATCGTAAGGTTTTTGGAGAAGAGGAGACTTGAAGCGGGATAACCATTTAAATACCATATTGTACCATAAATTATACTTGCAAATTTTATTCAGGACCCGATATCGTTTGTCACTGTGCTCAACGACATGTGGGGGAATATTGAGCGCTTGGTGTTCCTTTAGTGGAACGATCGGACAGTTTAAGAATGAAGCCTGCTTACATACTAGATATATCTATATTAAAAAACGTGGCCGAATAAACGTAGAGCCCGAAAGTATTAGGGTTTTCTTGATAACCCGTAAATTTTCAAATGCTTTCATTTGGTATATCATGAGTTGGTTACAACCTGTTTGTTGTGTCGCATCAGCATTCGCGTCATTTAAAGGCGGGTGAGACACTCGACGAACGCAGCACATATTACTTTCACCTCGATACGACACAGAACTCTCGAAGTATTTCACAAATAGAATAGATATATTGGAAAATACGCAAGATACTTACATAGAAGGACACGAATCCAAAACTCCCATCACAACATCATCGCTCTGAATGGTGTACAATGGTTGGTTTATTGTTTTCTGAATTGTCATTTAAGATAAACCAACAGATGTCAATTATAGTTTTCACTTTTGGAATACTCACTTTAATTAAATTCATTAATGTAATAGGTTCGTTTGATTAATCGATAACATCGCCCTCACTGTCGCATTTCCTTCATTATTGATTGCCAGAAGCTTCAACGTTTCCCTAGAAAAAAAACGTTCACCATCTACTTGCTATCTCTCTCTCTAAACAACATGGGACAGTGTCCCATGTAGTTGCAACGAGTAGCAATAGGTGGTTTTCCATGGAAAACACCTTTTAGCAGATGATGCACAAGCTACATCATCGCAGTTGGCAGAGTGCATTGATGTTAAAAGATATTTAACTAATCAAAATGCAAAGTCTGGATCAAGTACCACTCAAAGTACAGTGCACTGTAAACAATAGTTTCACATTGGTGATGACGTAAAGCTGGCCGGCAGGTGAAAGTTAATAAAATGATTAAAGTAAACGCATGACTGAATTCGTTGACAGTGCGCGATAACTTTAATGTCAGAAAGAGCATATAGAACGCATATGTTTTCCATATCGGTTGTAGACTGTTTCTTGTCTATTAAAGATACATTTTCTCTTTGCAACGCATGTTGCCTGTTGCAATAAAAGCTCATTTTAAACCTCTGCCCTAAGGCAGTAACACTACTATATTGCAAAGGCAGTGTCGTACATAGCAAACACGTGTGAGCAAACCGTCTGTGACTCGCCATCCATTATATTACATTTGCTAAGATCGTTGAAATTATCAAGCCAGTGCACTGTCTGAACAGGAATCTTTCCTGTCAAAATGTTCCACATTTTGGTCCAGTTACTTCAAGAGTGGGATACAGGATAATGCGGTCATGAAACAGGTCATGCAGACTTTTTTCGACTATACTGGACATAAAGCCTACGAAACATCTGGCACATATGGCAGATTTGTACCTTAAATTTAATGCAGGATCGACGAACATTGAGAGAATACAATCTCACATTCCTATAATACATATTCATCTCTCTCTCTCTCTCTCTCTCTCTCTCTCTCTCTCTCTCTCTCTCTCTCTCTCTCTCTCTCTCTCTCTCTCTCTCTCTCTCTCTCTCTCTCTCTCTCTCTCTCTCGTACACCACTTTCACACAACCGACCCTCAAAATGCCGCTCCGAATTCAGAATCGTTCAATCTGCTTCACATAGTCACGTGTTAGTCTGTTAAATTGCTTGAAATTGGTGATGTCATTTCAATTCATTAGCTAGCATCCACATAGTTGCATACTGTCAACATGGAAATGTGCCTGTCGAGTAGCCAATTAAAAGGGTATGATGCTTATTAATCACGCCCGAGAGACAATTCTTGCAACTTAGCATCAAATTTTTACAATACTTTTCCAAGCTACCGCTTGTGTGGTCTCATTTCCCACAAAAAAAAAATTTTCCCCTATGCAGTTAACAAGGCCATTTTGAATGTCACATATCAGCAAAATTAAGGCAGTTTGTTTCGCTGGTACCAAAATTTTCATGATGAGAATCACAAATATTGGTACATTTTAAGCAGTTATTTTGCTGGTTCGAAATTTTGCGCAAAGACCCCTTATTGTTTCCTTGCTTATGACAGCGAAAGGCGTAAACTGAAATATTCAGCCGTGTGCGGGCGCTCAGTCTAGTGTCAGAGGTCACGGAGCGCCGGAGCGCCCGCACACGGCTCAATCGTTCAGTCTTGGTGTAAAGTTGCCTTGAGGACTCAATTGTTGAGCGAAGATTTAACACCTACTCTGAGCCGTGTGTTACGTCAAACTTTTTCACATACTAAAGATTATGCGTGGGCATGGGTTGTAATGCCATTCCAAGGTGAAAACTAGAGATGTGATTACGGCTAGTGGTGACGTATGAAATCCTCAACACAGCTAGTTGCGTTGATTATTCCCTTGACGAGCACTAACTAGCAAATTCCTAGGGCGACGGGGACTTTGTGCGGAAACATGTGACAGTTTACTATGACGATAAAATCTTTCCAGCAGAGAGATGGAGAAAGACACATAGGGACCGGACTGAGCCATTATCTCTTTATCCGTTATCTTGAAATCTCATCGTTACCGCAACAACTTTAGTCACCCAATCGTTTGGAAACCCAATAAATTACTAAACCCCGTAATCAAACATTCTGTACATATTACTCTATGGAGACACTGTGTACAAGAGTTATCAAGGCAAATCTATGACACTACGCATACACCATGCATTTTGAGGAACGATGATTGATGATGTCTATTCTCTGTCGGGACACAATTTGAAAACAGCACAAAACATTCAACAGAATTTAAATCAAATTGCATATCGGAGCTATATCCGCCGAATTCAACAGCGTATCATAGTTCCGGGTAAAAAAAAAAAAGAAAATCACATTGATAAACACCGACCCATTTGAAGCGAGATGGTTTTAGATCAATATTTCATGCACGAACACCGTCCTTGTTTATTCTCTTTAACTGAGAGGGCTTCTGTTTGACAAGCTCAACCACAAATGCTTATTCACGTATCCTAGTTATTCCAACATCAACTTATTCTTATGACTCCAAGTCGATTACAGCAGGAGAACAAAGAATATTCTCCCCTTGTTTAAAAGAATATATTCAAGCCCTTGGTCCAATTATATAAAGTAAACATTTGTACATTCTTTCAGTACACCAACATATTCAATCATACGTACTGTCGGAATTCAATATCTCTGTTTTTTCAGGCAGATTATACTAGGTGTACATATGACAATTTCGAATTGTATGAAAGATACTCAATACAAGCCATACTTTCACAAAAACAACCACTACATGGAGTCTAAAAAGAATAGTGTTGTCAGCCCTTTTTTCCAATTTCTCTTTAAAAAAAATAATGTAAAACTGAGAGTTCGCACAGGGAAGATGGCGTATGGTAGGGGAAGATTAAAAAAATTACACACCGCTCGTATAATTTTCATGGTCGATAATGGTATTTTTTATATTGTCAGGTAACTGCGTCACATCAATGTTGATCCTGTAGTATTAGAGCGGCATATCTTCAACATCACCTATAGGTACATAGCACAAGTACAGTAACGCTTGACACAGGTCGCGCTAACTTCTTCAAGCAATACAGCACTTGGCATTGTCAAATGGAAATATTCATGCTTTTAGGGAACAGATATTCGGACTCTCACACTTTTACAATGCTTTTCTGATATACCACACGTGGTGTTCATTTTAAAGCTCATGGTAAGAAAACTATTAACCAGCTAAGTTTATCGACATTCAAAAATTTTACTTTTCTCCATAGACTTAACACAGGGGTGGCGGCCATTTTGAATTTTAAATATCGGTAAATCTTGGGTTATTTGTTTCTCTTGGTCCAAAATTCGCACGGACCACCGATTTTTATTCTGGATTTTGAAAGAGAATGGTTGAAAGATTCCTTGAGGAAACTTTGAGCAAAACTTTAAGTCTTTCACTTTCAAGGCGCATACTACCTTAACGTCTTTACTATGATATTGCACCGATGTTATCGCTGGCAGTCTAAATCGTACAGCGCCAGTAGCCTTGACTTTTGATGATCTCAAGTTCTCACCGTTTTTGTTTTGTATGCCAATTGCAAGGTCTTTTTCGACTCCCCAAGGCATGTTAAAAGACCAATTACTCAGATTGTCAACGCAACGACTGATGTTATACGTGTACCCACTATGATCTTGTTTTTACGTTTGAATTCAAATCAGGAGCAGGATTCACTTATCAATGCTGTCTATATATGTTCAGAATGAGTTGACAAGCTCAATACTATGTATTCCATAATGCTTTCAAGTTTGAAAGAAGACTAAAACACTGTAGTTGACATGAAAACAAAAATAGTGAAAGAAATTATCAAAAGTGACAGCTACTGGCCCTTTAGGTCAAGGCATTCCATAATGAATCCGGAGACGTACATGTTAGACGGGTGAGAAGCATTATTGGAATAGCAATCAGGCTTTTCTCTCGACTGCGCGATTACGCAAATTGCGCATTTCGAGCCATTGTCTGCCCTGAAAAAGTTACTGACAGCATGGAAAATTGCGCACAAAACACAGCAAGCAAAGACGTTCACATAAAACTGATATATGAGAGTGACCAAAACGTACAGCGCAGCGAACTATGTGTATCAATGATAGAATTTTGGAAAATTCCAGCGTTAGTATTATGTAGGCACGCGTATCGCAATGTAACAGAATTGGCTGATGGCCGAGCGGGGAGCGATGCATATTTTCATGGATTTAAACGTCCAAATTCGGACAGAATTGTATCCATGGGAACATGTATCCATGTATCAATGATAGAATTTTGGAAAATTCAAGCGTTAGTATTATGTAGGCACGCGTATCGCAATGTAACAGAATTGGCTGATCGCCGAGCGGGGAGCGATGCATATTTTCATGGATTTAAACGTCCAAATTCGGACAGAATTGTATCCATGGGAACAAACACGTCAAATTCTGAGTCGAAAAAAACTGTGGGTGACAAATCGACAGAAGATAGAGAACAGCTAAGCACATCACAAGCTGACAAACGCCATGATGTCGATATTAGTACGGGTGTTGCATGCGATATAGACGACTCGATAGAACTGGGTAACGATCATAATGATATCGTAGAAGCCCTTCCTAGGAAGGCAAAATCGACATCAAAAGTGACTGCCCCCTAAAATGTCAAGTCAAGTCAAACCTCCTAATTTTGATGAATGAGACAGAAAGCGCCCCTTTCAATGAACATCCATGCAGAGAAAACACTGAGTAATGGCTGCGTGTTTTGGAGTCATGAGGAGGAAATTGTATAATATAGACTTGACGCAGGCATGCGGGGAAGACCCTTTTAATTTACAGCTACCGTCCGCGGAAGGTTGCTGGTGGTCTTACAGAGAACACATCAGGATCAACAAAATCTTATAATGGTCATCATGACCAGCAAATACACTTTCCTTGTTATATTTTACTAACTTATGGAAACGAATAAGGATTAATCCAAGGAGCGTCGATCGGAAAGAGACGGCGATATTGCATTGTGCATAAAATGGCCAAAACAATGGTCAGCAAAATTGTAGGAAAATTTACTATCTTAGGCCTACAGGCGTCATTTGATTTTTTTCATTTTGTTGAGTACACCGACAGACACCTAAACCAGTCAAAACGAGCGAAAACGATACGTTCTAATTTGATCGTCGTTAACGCATGTGGGCACAACGCAAAACTCTCTATTTTTAGTAAGCTTCTGTTGCACAGTCGTGTCATCGCCAAAAATATGGAAAATATGAGAGCACGTCCGTGTAAATAAGCACACCCGTTCTAGGTGAAATTGATAGGGACGATATTTAGTGTCCATGGAAATAACACGTCAGGTGTTTAGTTCCCTCACACGTGAAATTTTACTGTAAATGGACTTGTCACGGGAAAGATGTTTTGTTGTATATTTACATTATAGTAAGTTGTTTTGTTTCGGCTTTCGTCGAAATGTAGTTTAATTTTCGCTTACTTCTCCGTAGCCATCACGTGATCAATTTCCATCTGTTTCGTTGTATATAATCACATATATAGAAATTCTTATCGATGATAAAATCTGGCAAGCCCTCATGGTGTCCCAAAAGACATTAAAAATACAACTGAAAACACACTATCCGTCATGACTTCTCGTAAAGCGTATTTGACAAAGAAAATTTACTATGTTGTCGCAAACATGTTACTGGCAACAAGACAAATCATGTCGACGCCGCGTGGCCTTTTCTTACGTGTAGAGAAACACAGACGGCTTGCCAATCGCTCATCTGCACTGTGGATGTCGACGAATATCCTATGATTTATAGCATGTGCAGTTTTCACGGCCTTCCCTCTGAAAAGAAACGATTGTCAAATGCTGCCAAAAATAGATTAATGCGATAGGTAACCCTTATTTATGGACGTGAGCAATCTTTCAACTACAGATTTGACGAGGTGTCGGTGTCGTTGCATTCGCATAAAACTCGCAACTATATTGTGAATAGAGCGAACATGGTCTTTTCCGATATGTTACTCTGATAGTAAGCTACACTGAACGGGGTTCAAACAATGCGCTTCATCACTCAAATCCAGCGGATTGACCTTGACTCAGACCAAAACAGAAAAAACAACAACTTAAAACATACATAAATCCTGTTAATAAATCAACGTATACGGGAGCTAACAGTATTGACAGGTATATATTACTGTATTGAACGACCCGATTGACTTTCGACAACGTTTAAGTCAACAGCCCCAACGCTACACAATATCGCTTTAAAGTGTCGCTGCCTTTATTTTCACTGCAAGCCTTTCAAGTCTCTCTCACATCTGAAGTATTCACTGAAAAAAAAATTCGAACTAAATTGACAGAACATAAAAAGTCGAGCAACAATACTTAGCTAAAACTTCCTTTATCACCACCATGTAATAATATATGAAATGAAGAGGTAAGTTCTGATTCATAACTCTCGTGCAGATCATCCTGATGTTGATTTCAGTGGCGTTGTGAACATACCCTTTTTCAGTATGCAATTCAGTGTCCTCGCATAAGCAATGTTCGACCAATCATAAAAATATAGCCTCCAGTGAAAAGTCCAAGCACTTTTTCGCTTTTTGATTTTATTGTACACGAAGGCCTTCTGCTCATATGTAGCAGGTTAAATTAACAGTTAGATAAAAACGGGCGTAAATGAGTACAGGGAAACCAAACTCTTACATCTGTTGCGATGGCTCGTGCAACCAAATAAAAGTGAAATACGAGGTGGTATTAAATGTTTGCCCAGAAAAAAAACGGATTTGATAAAGTCACCTCTGACTTGCAGGAAGATTGATGATAGCAGTGACGCTGTCAATCAACAAGAAACATAAAAAAAAGATCAACCTTTCGGAGAATTCTTACCTCCGAGTCGATATTTCATGCAGATCCCGCCGTCCAAAGACAAAGTCGTAATATTGCTGTCGAACAATTGCCCCCACCAGTCTGTCGCCAGTCAACGTTACTGACGTGTTCAGAATTAAAACGCAAGACATGTATTTAATGTGATTATACCGTTATTATTAATAACACTGACGGCATATTTTGGCTTACCAAAAACAGATGTTGTTTACGCGCAAATTGTCTCCTGTGAAACTCTACGAGTAGCGTGCATAGAATTTTTTTTCAGAAAACGGTCGTTTTTAGCTAGGCAATGCTAGAATGAAATGTCCCGACACGTTTCCTGATCAACTTACTTTCCCCTAAAATAGCCACTGTTATAAAAATCGTGGTTAAATTCTCTTAATTTGTAATGTAAATATTTTGCAGACGGTTTCAAAGATTTTGTATTCAGTTATATTATTTTACTTGTAACATCTCCCTGTATCTGACTCATCATAACATTATACCCACAGCAAAACAACGAATCATTCTGCATCTGTTGGTAATTATCCACGTAATTTCTACAACTTGCACAAATATGTGAAACTATGTTCACTACGTATGTCAACTATAGATAATTCAAATAAGCAGTAGATCGTAGAGTTCTTCAGAACGTACAAGTCGTGCTACTTCAATAAGATGTCTGTGTGAGAATACATATCGCCCCCTCCCCCGCAAAAAAAAATCAGATTCACTTCTAAATGTCTTCCGCATTACTTCGATACTTCTTCTGCTTTGCCTTAAGGCAGTATGCGCCTCGAAAGTGAAGGACTTAAACTTTTGCTCAAATTTTCCTCAAAGAATATCTCAATCATTCTCTTTCAAAATCAACTCAAGAACAAAAATCGGGGGTTACCGTGCAAATTTTGGAACTAGAGACACAAATAACCCAAGATTTACAGATATTTAAAATTCAAAATGGCCGTCATCCCTGTGTTAACTCTGTGGAGAAAAATAAAATATAATTGTCGATTTTCGAAAACTAAGCCTGGTGAAAATTTTTCTCACACCAAGAGCTTTAAAATGAACTCCCACTAGTGGTAGTTCAGAAAAGAATTGAAAAAATTGGATTGACAGTCCTGATATCTGTCCCCGACTACCTTAATCTTATTTCATGTGTTTTCAAACATTGACTGTAGGGAAAACTGGGGTCTATGGTTCAAACAACTCAGCATTTCAATATCAAACACAGTAATCGTAAAGCCCTAACAATTTCAAATTAATTTTTTGCACACGCTCATGAAATTTAGTCTCGCGAGAAAAGTGTGCGTTGGTATTACAAGTATTGGGCCGGGGATCACCTCGAAACATAATCTTGCTGACCTTAGAATATATAGGATCTTCTTGATATATATTTGTACAGGTAAAAAGCGACATGTACATTTACATTCAACGATTAACGATATAGTTCATGAAGTATATTGCAATTAAACAGTCGTGGTGTTTGACACATAAGGCTATTTGGTAACGGATAGAGAGGTAGGAGAAAGGGGAGGGGTAGAGACGGAGACATAGACAGACATACAGGTAGGCAGACACATACAGACAGACCCGAGAGAGGCATATACAGACAATCCCCACAGTCTTGCGGCCTTCCCCGCACAGTTAATGTTCGTTGACCTCTCTTGCCGCCGTTGCGTCTGCAAACTGATGCTAACAATTCCCCTTGCCCTTAACTGTTTCGACTATCTCATGTGCAATGATGCAATATGCCCGCCACAAATGGAAAAATAATATTTAGATATCATTGAAAAGCGTTGCATAAATCTTGATAGTTATTTTTTTCAGAGTCAATTTCCTCTCTTTACTTTGGTTGGGTATTTTTTTAAATACAAGTGACGAATTAGCGTCGCGGAATTCGTAAATTAATGCCGTCCTTGGTTTGACACATGACTTAGTAATTCATTCTGTACAAAAGGAGAAAATCGAAGGTCCTGCTTTCAAAGTGTGTTAGTTTAACGCCCTTGAGTAACCCTGTGCTGTGCATTACCCTACACTTGCAGCCTTCAAGTGGTCACTTGAGTGATGTCGTTTTGCATCAGTCTTCGTGCACCATATACTCTGAGGGACATATTTGCCTGAGGGTTCTGCAACGTGTGAAATCTCGTGGAACAACTATGTTTAGATTTGTCGTGGTTAGGGAGAACAGCTTGTTGGCACGCGAAGGCAGAACATGCGTGTCTGATCGTTGAATGCAAAACCGCCAAAGGCAACTTGTCCCCCTACAAGCTTTTATCAGTTGCCGATGTCTGTATTCGCGTCGACTTCGCGTTACGCATGCACGTCCAAACATTTGCGAGCGTGAAAGAGGTCACGTTGTTTAAAATGAGGTTACTGTACACCTCGATTTGCGATAAACGACATTGACACTAACAGTACCGATTTCACAAATGTAAAGCGAAACCGTGAATTTTACATCGTGCACGCAGCGCCGATGAGATTTCTACCAGTACTGCTTACTCCGAAGATTATCAAATGAGTTTTTTTAATTTTCTATATAAAATGTGACGGCCGCTTTGAGCACGTCAGATTTGAGAGCATGCTGTATGGTTAGATGCAAACCAGCGCTAACAAATCTACAGAAGACTATGACAATTTTACAGAAATTCTATTGATAGCATTTCTGAACAGTTTGCGTTGTAGAATGTTGCAAGTAGCTAGATCCCGCTAAACTGAGTGGCATAATTATGCTAACATGATCGATCGCGGGTAGATAAGAGTCAAAATTGCAAAATGAAAATCAAACATCACTGCGCTCATGCAGTGCTGGACAACAAATAAATAAACCAAAATGGGTGATCAATCATGCTCAGTACTTTAACCCTTCATCAAGAAACGTTTTTATTATCAAGATTACGTTGGTACTCTTCAACGTATATATTAAATCACGGGTTGAACGCAATCGTCGCTGTGAAGGCACGTTCGTGGGAAAGCAATTTAAATGCTTTTGAAATCCATTCTGCAACCGGAACTGAACAAATTTCCATAACTACATCGCTCGAAATCCCTTGTGAGGTTTTGACTTCACTTGCTAAATGTTAAAATCACCTGAAGCGTTTCATGTACACATTCTTGTGCAGTAAAATTGAAATCGTCACTCAAGTCAGACTGCAAAACGCTCTCCCTTACCTAAACACCTTAACCTCAGCAGCACCATCGCTCGCTGTAAGAGGACAACTTACTCAAAAAAAAGATAGTTAATAAACCGGACTAACCTTCAAAGACAGGTGTGCCAGCTTGTCTTGTCGCATACGCAGGCTTTCATTTCCATCTGTGAATGATGGACCATACAACACAGTGGTATATTTGCTGATTGGCTGGTGACGTAAGGCATGCCCTCGGCGAATTAGAAATGGGATAACAAAAACAGCGTTCTATTCGCTGATTGGCCACTGGCTTAGAAACAATACGTGCAACGCAAAAGGCACCAACGTGTAAAATTGTGCACCAGGAGTTCAATATGCCGAGTCTTTTACCAGAAAATGTCACACGATAAAACAGGAAATTGTAGGACATTATTTCGTCTGTTGGCCTTACACGTGATTGCCTACTGTCAAAATCTGTAGAGATAGCATTAAGTTTCGCAACATTTGGTTTCGTCAGTGTCGGCGGTATCAGCAGCTGCAGGCCAAGCGCTATTTTATCTTTCTCGAGTTGACATTTGAAGTTGCTATTTCGGACACAAACCGATGTTTTTTCTTACTTGAATGAGAAATCGTTCCATCACTAGAGTGAAAACCTCCTCATACCTGATAATTAACTAGACAAGCTCAATCAACATTCAGCTTGCGTGCCGCCGTCGCGGTATTGTGACCGCCAGCTGATTTCAGTGGGGTACATACAGCGGGCGCCATCGTTGACGAAGCTCAGAAATAATTTAACCAATCAGCAAAATAGTACACTTTGTGTCTTTTGCCATCGTACTTATACTAAGAAAGGAAATTATTTCACCGCAGATCATCTTTTTTCTACAAATTTGGTCATTCTTGAAGTGATGTCAACTACACGCAAAGTGAATGAATTTTAGAATTAAAATTTCAATTCTTATTTGAAAAACTGGCATGAAAAGTTTTGAAAGGTTGCTCTCCGATGCTCGAATGAACACAGTGCTAATGGCAACTCATAAAAAATTGAATTGGCAAAGTTTTCTAGGACGTTCATGGTTGAGGATCGCCAGCGAATGAAGTTTTATCGGCTTTAACACTTTGACAGGCGTGAGGTAACAAAATCAGCGCGTGAGGGCGCAGAGCAAAATTACATTCACCGACGACCCCATCGTCCTGCTTGTCAATCATCGCGAGACCATAATTAAAAAATGAAATTAAACAACCTTTTTCAGGAGTAAATGTTAATCTGAGGAGATAGCTGCTTGTCCCATAAGTCTATCATTAATTTCTGTTGTTTATATTGGCTTTTTCACCTGAGCAACGTTATGCGCGCTCGTCCAAACCATTACAACCGCCAAACCGCCAAACTTTACATCTCGATTTGCGAACTGAATTTACACGTACACTGCCATTTTCACAAACAGAAAGCGAATAGATGTTTGTGTTGCCTATGTACAATTTACAGATAACATAGTTAACAGAAACGACTAACTTTCAAAGACAGTTTTACCAGCTCGTCTCGTCGCGCACGCTTTTGTGCGGCATCAGTCTGTGTATGATGGTCCGGACAACAGTGGTAAATTTGCTAATCGGCTAATGACGCGAGGCATACCCTCAGCGTATTGAAAATGGCATACCAAATTAATATCTCTCCATTGGTTGGTCACTGACGTGGATAAAAAATATATGCGACGCGCGCAAAAGGCGCTGTGTAAAATTGTGCACGTGGAGTTCAATATGCAGAGTCTTTTGAACTGAAAATGTGACGCGATCCAGATAGATTATAAAATACGTTCATTTTCAACTGGCCTTGCATTTAGTTGCCTATTTTCATAACCTGTAAAAATAGCATTTGGGTTTCGTAACATTTGGTTTCATTAGTACGAGACGGTACCTGCATCAGCAGCAACTGCCTAGTAATGTGGAGGACGCTTGAACTATTAGGCTCCGACTGAGTTTCTCTCTCTCTCTCTCTCTCTCTCTCTCTCTCTCTCTCTCTCTCTCTCTCTCTCTCATCATAAATTGCCTCATTATTATAGCGAAAAACCAGCAAATACCAGGTATAACGAGGCAAGGTCATTGCAAGCCAGGCTTGAATGCCGCGGTATTGTAACCAACTGTCACCACCTTCCAAATTGGCGCAAAGAAAATTAATATTTCACGCTCTCGATACATTGAAATCCTGCGCAATTCCTCTCGCTTTGGACCCTAACATCGCTGGCGCCACGAAATGCCAGCACGGTGGTGTCATAACTTATGAAAAACTAACTAGGACCGACTAGGACTCAAGCAGAGTTACTCACTGATGTAGATGGGCCGTGAGGCCGAGCCACGGTTCCAGCCGTTTTGAATAAATAAGTTCCAGTCGTAAGTCAACACTAGTCGTCAGTTCCAGCTTCTTTCTAAAAGATGACACAACAATTGATCCTCTCGGTCAAATTCCTGCGGTCGATTTTTGTTTTGTTATCGTATGTTTTTTTTCCTTCTGAGAAGTCTATTTTTTCTACAAATTAAATTAATGCTGGAGTGGTGTCCACCGTCTTGGCACAGTGCATAAATTTTAGAATGAAATTTCTTACTTGTTATTAAACTGGCGTAAAAGGCTTTAAAGTGTGGTATTATGATTTTCAACTACATATAGGTACACAAGATAAAGAGAATTGGCAAAGATCTCATAGACGTTCTCCTTGCGGAAAGCCAGTGAATGGTGACGTCGTTTTGGCGTTTATACACTTTCACAGGCCCGGGCGTAGGGTAACAAAAACCAATGAACGAGCTAGAGGGCGCGGAGAAACATTCGCACACCGATAGACCCCAAGTATGCAATCGTCGACTTTAACCATGCAAATCCATAGGTTAAACAGTATACTGCAGTTTCTACGGTAAAAATGTATAACAAGGTAGCTTATATCTCCAGTCTAGTTCCTTATCTCTTTGCATGAATTAACTCTCCCCGGCAACCGCTGTCTCAATGTTGAGTTCTCAATGTTCTTTCTTAACTGTGATGTTCAGTAATGGCAGACAATTTGTTATAGCATAAAGGCAGACTTCTGGAATTTAATGCGAAAAAGAACCCTCTTTAATCTGAATAAGGTTGATATGAACCCATTTAGTAACCTAGCAACTCGGACATAGTCTGTACACTTTGTATACAGACATTATCAGATATCAGTAACAGATATTATCACTTTGTACTTGGAGTAATTTGTGTTATTATATATACATATATACATATATTATATATATATATATATATATATACATTATATACATATATATTGTGTACATTATATATATATACATATATATATATATATATATATATATATATATATATATATATATATATATATATATTATACACACACACACTTTCAAATCAATTTATTTCTAAATGTAACAAACAATAATGTTTGAATAAAAGGTATTTAGCTTTCAAATCGTCATACGCTGGGCATATGAGAAGAAAATGGTACGCACCATGTACTATATACTGCCCGCAAAGTATACAACTCACATAGCCTATCTGGTCTTGGGATATTGTTCCGACGACCTGTTTCAATGTTAAGAGAGTGTGCTGATGTTCTTAAAAAGGGTTTTCAAAGAGCATGTATTGCATTTCACTTTCTGCCATCGGGAAATTGCTATGCGATAGGTCGTCGGGATACATGAAGAGCGTAGACGCTCTAAGTCTTCAAAGGAAACACCGTTTTGTTCTTACGTGTTAGAAGTTACATATTGGCAACAGTGCTTACAGAAGATCCCGCTAATGACAAAAGGCTGCTGTAGCAAAAACCACCGCTTTATCTTACATTCTCTCAGCTTAAAATTACGCACTCGATGGAACCATTATAATAGTACAAGATGAAACTCAAACCGTACAAAGTACTCTAAAAATAATTAGCGGGCAAAAATTTAGAATTCATTAAGTTATACTTCCGAGTATCCTTTGAAATTAATCAATCACAATCGTAAACGACAGATATTATTAGAAATGTCTATCCATAACTTCTAGCGTGTTTATGAAAACGTCCGCTCGATGGCTTTGTGGATGTTCCAACGATTAAGCGTACGTCTAGATTGTATGTCCACTGAGACAGTGTGTGGAGGGACTGTGGTCTAGATTAGCTTGTGTTGTTTGTCACAGTTCCCAATTGACACATAACTGTCTGAATTCATGAAGTCGGCTTACGTAAAATGTATTGACGACTTACGTAATATATATCAACCTCTATATCGGATAAAGAGACCAAAGCCCTGGGGAGGGGTGATTCATCAGGTGCAGCCAACGAACAATGCACTTTTAAAGGGGTCCTTACTATGATAAGATATATTGTACATGACAAGTAATGTGAACTGACTAATTTTAAGTCGAGAGGGTAATTAATTAGCTGTTCATAATTTGCCCTCCCACTGAAAATTTTCGACTTACCCTGCCGCACTCAAACTTCATTTTTTCCCGCAGCCCAAATATTTCTGCCTGTTTCCCCTCCCCACTGTGAATGTTTGGAGCTCCCCTACCCTGTGGAGAAAAAAACTTGCTCATTTCCCCTGCCCTGGAAATAATTCCCCTCAAAATTTTGTCATTCCATTTCCCCTGCAGACATGAAGCTATCCTACCCTGTGATGAAAAAAACTGTCGATTTTCCCCACCCTGAGAAAAAAATTCCCCTGAAAATTAACATTCCCATGCAGACACATACTGCAGTGGCCTTGTATTTGGTTTCCATGTGGCAGTACATATTGAGTGAGATGTTGGGTCAATCGATAGGCTAAGTAATCTGGGTAACCTTTAAAAGGTATAAGTACTTGCACTGTGTCCCCATCCCCGGAAACACCACGGCTGAAATTCCCCTGTCCCCGTTTTAAAAGTAGCTTCCCCTCTCCTCGTTTTTCGCCAAGCCCTGTCCCCAAGACAATCAACCAATATCTGCCCTGACCGACAAAAATACTAAAATTTGCTCCCCTGCCACCTAAAAATATGTCCCCTGCCCTAGCAAAATTAAAATTTCCCCTGCCCTCAAAAATTGCTTCCGGAATAGCTTTTTCGATGAATAGCTCCGTTGGCTGCACCTGATTCATCTCCATAACACACATCTTAAAACATGTTTATCAACACAGATCAAGTATAGTTCTCATACCAGCTCTTATTTAAGAGTCGAATAAAGATAAAGTTTGTTACTATTGTTTATATCATTCACCCAGTACTGTGTATCAGTATGAGTCATTATCCATTTTCTGAATTCTTGATCAATACTTCATAACTTTACCATAAGTACTTACTGTCATTGTAAGACTACCCAGCTCCACCCTCGGAAATTAATCAACCACCATCGCAAACTACAGATATCAGGTGCAGCCAACGAACAATGCACTTTTAAAAAGGTCCTTACTATGATAAGATATATTGTGCATGACAAATAATGTGAACTGACTAATTTTAAGTCAAGAGGGTAATTAATTAGCTGTTCATAATTTGCCCTCCCACAGAAAATTTTTCGACTTACCCTCCCACACTCAAACTTCATTTTTACCCACTCCCCACTTATTTTTGCCTGTTTCCCTTCCCCACTGTGAATTTTTGAAGCTCCCTCGCCCTGTGGCGAAAAAAACTTGCCAATTTCCCCTGCCCTAGAAACAATTCCCCTCAAAAAGTTTTTCGCCAAGCTCTGTCCCCAGGGCAATCAACCGATATCCGCCCTGCCCTACAAAAAAACTAAAATTTGCTCCCCTACCACCTAAAAACATGTCCCCTGCCCTAACAAAATTAAAATTTCCCCTGCCCTCAAAAATTGCTCCTGGAATAGCTTTTCGATGAATAGCTCCGTTGGCTGCACCTGAGATATTATTAGAAATGTCTACCCTTAACTTCTAGCGTGTTTATGAAGATGTCCGCTCGGTGGATATTCCAACGATTAAGCGTACGTCTATTGTATGTCCTCTGAGACCGTGAGTGGAGAGCATGTGGTCTGGATTAGCTGACACTTTGGTATTAATTTACCAGCAACTTTGGCTGAGGTAAAATGTATTGACGGCTTACGTAATATATATATCTATCAATCTTTGTACCGAATGAAGAGACCAAATCTCTTGGGAGGGGTGATTCATCTCCATAACACACATCTGAAAATATGTTTATCAACACAGATCAAGTTTAGTTCTTATACCAGCTCTTTTTTAAGAGACGAATAAAGATACAGTTTGTTACTATTGTTTATATCATTCACCCAGCAGCTCCACTCTCATAGCAGTAATAGTTGTGTTGTTGTATAATTTAAGTATATGGTGTAACATCTTGTCATGGATTTTTTCAATGCTGTCCAGGGCACGGTGAGAGCCCATGATTTCATAAGCATAAAGCAATATGGTGAGTGGTTTGCAACCATATATTTTACGAGCAGCAGTGACAGGCAGGGAGCCAAGATCATACCAGCACCTCCCCCCCCCCCCCCCCCCCCCCAATCCATTTGGGATGCTCTAGCAACTGAGCTAATGGATCAGTCGGATTTATCTGAGCGGTCCTGTCTCTTAGATGGGGCAACTTGTCATTCCATTGTGCGGTGATGGTGAGTAAGACGGCAAATCTCATCACCTACCCTTTCAGCCTAAGGATCCTACAGGAATCTACAGAGTCTCGCGCACAAGTCACCAACTTAAGAATCAGTTTTTGGTAATGAGGATCAATTATGTGAATGCAAATCGACAAAGGCTTCATCGCCTTCTGGAACAAAAAAAAACCAACTGTGTCGGTACAATTTACCATCGATAGTTCAATTGTGTTGTTCGGTATCGCCTACAGAAATTACGCTCAAGGTTTTTATCTGTCACTTCGCTAGAGCAATAACACTGGAAAGGCGCGCGCGCCTTGCTCTCCGTTCTCGGACTGTTCCGAACGCGTACTCCTCTAGGGCGCCCTCTTGCGAACAGACGTTGATAAAAGAACGGCGACTGTACTGCGGAACACCGCGATGTTCCAAAGTTCCGAGGTTCCACGCCGTTATTTTCATAGCTTTGCATCGTGTAAAACAGCTATGGGATGAAAAAAGTTTTGAACTCTCTGTAAAGCTTTAGCGAAGAGATCTTGTTTGCTAGACTTCCTCGGGAGGGTGTGTCTGTGTCGGCAACGATCCGGAGGTGCCACCCTCCCTTGGGACAAAGTCCATCCATCACTTGGGATAATTAATCTCCGGGATCAGAGGGAAAGCATGACACTCGGAAGTCGTACATCCACAACAGCTGGTGGAGACTACTACGGACCGAACCAGGCCATCGGACGGAAGCGAAAAGATCGCAAAGCATCACCGTTTTCGGAACGTAATCAAAATGACGGTGGCATACCTGCAGAGCACAAAACGCGCTGCTTTAACAACAAATATTTTTTCGGCAAATCCCGTTATCAAGACTACTACTACCCGTCATTTGAGCTTGACATGCCTTACTGCGAAGAGGAGTGTGAAAAACCGACAAGCCGTCTGGAACAAGAAGACTTGTTTCGTTTTTCCTGTGAAAACATGTCTTGGTATGACGTCTGCACAATGGCGGAAAGCGAGCGATACGGAGAAACACTCGACGCCATCTACGACAGGCTCGTCGAAATTAGGGGGCCCAAACTCGGACGCAAGCGCCTCGATTCCAGCAGCGAGCAAGATGATTTCATCGGCATTGCACATCGCTATGAGGAAGATATATACGGTATTTCACTGGAAAGTTTCCTCGACCGTTTCATTCGCAAAAAACGCTATTATAATGCAGAGAGCTCTCGCGTACCCCGATGGTATGCTCGCTTCAAAGGACACCAGGGACGGAGGGCGTCATCGTCCAAAGAGATGGAGGGCGCTAAATCCTGTGCTGTCGGCTCGACAAAACAGCGCGCACCAGTCGTGATACTGAAACGAAAGTGCAATGCTACCAGCACGCATTAGTCCACCATTCACAATCGCTTGACACCACAGTGTACAAGACATTATTCTTATATCGTTTCTTGATTTTATTATCTAAAACCAAATTGTATACGCTCACATTTGTATCACACGTGATTAAATTTTTTACGCCAAAATTTACAGTCTTGAATTTTTAATTTTGTAGTTTTGATGATATCGATTGTTTCTTTCAATTGAAGAGCTTTTTTTTCTCTCTGTTTCCATGAAAAAGCAATTCGAAATGTCAATTACAGAATGGGAACCGTCGCTTTTAACAAAGTATGCGAATTGTTAAGTACCGATGCCAGCCTGGTCTCCAAGTCCAAGGATGAATTATTCACTTAGCAAACAGACAAGAGGTTATCTAAGTGCAAGGGAATGGACGGGTGATTTGTCCGGTCTTAACGAGATCTTACGAGATTTCAGTGTTAATGTTCCTGGCTTTAATTCAATCAATTGCGCAGTAAATTGCACCAGAGAGAGTGAATATTATGCAATCTTCAGCCATGTACATGACGTGCCTGCTTACCTTCTCTTGACACTGGACAATGCCCTGCAAATACATGATCTCGTTCGAACTTTGAATCTCTCGTGGCACGGCAAATGGTTTTATTGCTTTGTTACAATAATTCATGCCCTGGGCTCAGCTAAACCACTTTACTTCAAAATCGTACATTTTCCCGTGTCTATCCGAATGAAAGGAAAATTTACCGACAAATAAAGGAACTTGACATTAATGATGATCAATAAATAATAACTGGAAAAGCCCTGAGCTGGCGCTCCGCGACATCCGCTTCAACCCAATCTTGGTCATGTTGGCTGCGGAGCGCCCACACACGGCTGGATCTTTCGACCAAGCGGCTGGATTTAGGTCAAGGACATTCAGTAGTCTGGTACCAGTTTTATGTTCTGTTCTTCGATAAACGTCAATAGTTTTTCTGTCCTTTTCTCAATTGTTTCTATCATTGCGTCGATTCCTTCATCGGTCATTTTGTTCCAGAAGATGTTGTCAGAGTAGAGAGATCGCCGGAGCATGCTCCTCAGAAATCCCGACTTAATGATAGCCACACTGTGCTCTGGTAGTCTGTAAGTGAGAAATGGAGAGACGATGAAAGTTTAGACACGCTGTTCACCGAGAGAGGCGTGGTTTCATGGCCTGATTAAAATCATATCGTTGGAAGTGCATGTCTGATCAATAACCCTATTCGACAGGAAGACAGTGCTTAATAGCCGCAGTCGACGCTGTTGTAAGTTCGCAGACAAACATTGCAAAAAAAAGCGCGCGACCTTTCCAAATGACGACTGAAGTTCGGAAAAGTTTTGCTTGTCGTGCAGCCGTTATATACCTTTTCCCGGTTATCCCACAATGCATTGCACTGACTGTATCAAACACCGTATGTACACTCAAAACAACGAAAACATATTTTGTTGTACAACGGATTGTTATAGCGAAATGACACAAATTTGCAATACCTAATGTAATGCGATCTTAAAGATTTTCGTCAGTAAACAAAAGTGATGACAAAGTGCAATTTCCGCCAACAGGATAGTCTGAAAATGATTTTGAGACAACATAAAGTGCTACACCTGTGACGTCATCAGAAATAAGCATACAATGTCCGGCTTACAGAATAGCGTACATTTGCGTGCAAGCCTGACATAGGAGGCGGATCTTCTGATGCTTTAAAATCAAAATCAATGATGTATACAAGGATACAAAGATCCCTGGTGGACGCACCGTACGTTAGAACGATGCAAAACAACAACACTCTTCTCTACGGATTTGACTTTGTTGTATGTAGCGGTACTTGTTTGTTGTCTATCTGTGTTATGCTGTTTGTGTTTGTTATATCGAGTTTGTCATCATGGAACTTATGACTATGAAGTAGATTATGGCTTGGTGCTATTGTTCTGATTCGAAGAATGCATGTTCCATGAAGACGCTGCGTTTGGACCCCGAATCTTAATCATTTTAATAGGTGAAACCCGAAGTTCGAAGGGACCACGGTACAAACAAAACAACGTGCCCAGCCGCGCTGTGAAATATGTATCGCGCCTTTTTACACGTGGGGTTTGTTCGTACCGTCATCGTGTTTTGCCTTGGGTGTACTGAGTCTGTAGGACACCGCGCATCCTTTTTATTCCTGAGTAGAACTCTTGACTTTTTTTAGCTGTTTGGGGTTCCGTACTTACTCTTCAATTCCAGCCAACAGTTTGTAATTCAGCGCATCGATACTTCTCTTCGGGTTTCCAGCATTGTCGATGAATACCAGCCTACTGGTGTCGGTCGACAGCGTGAGTATGTGCACCAGCATCAAATTTTCCGGGTCGCCGTCACATTCCAAGTGGAACTGCTTGCGAAAACAACTTTCGCCTTGACTGACGTTGTGGTAGCCACAGCAGTTCCTGTCCAGTCGGTCGTAGTTCTGAAGAGAAAAATACCGTACAAGTGAACAAACTAAACCTAGAATATAGAAAGCGAACGTAGATTTTAATGCCCCTCGGGGATAGATATTCGGACTTTCAAATTTTCATAATACTTTTCTAATCTACCTCTTATTTGGAGTCATTTAAGGTAGTGTGCGCCTCGAAAGTGAAAGACTTAAACTTTTGCTCAGACTTTCCTGAATGAAACTTTCAACCATTTTCTTATCAAATCAACAATAAAAGTCAGGGGTCACCGTGCAAAGTTGGAACTAGCGAAACAGATTACTCAATATTTTGCGGTATTTGAAATTCAAAATGGCCGCCATCCCTGTGTTAACTCTATGGCGGAAAATTAAATTTTGGATTTTCGAAAAACTAAGACGATACAAGGTTTTCTTACTCCAAGAGCTTTAAAATGAGCTCCAACAAGTGGTATATCAGAAAAGAATTGTAGAAATTTGAGAGTCCGAATATCTGTCCCCTAGGCGCGTTCTACCATAAAGCTCTTTGGTATAAATAAACTATTTCCAGCTAAGCGCTTACATTTCCTGTACTAAAAGAGTTGCGAAGTTAAGGAAGTTTGTGAACGACAGCTTGATGCATACTTGTTAGCTGTAAACCTTGTGACGTCGTAGATATGCAAATGAAAATAACATTTTTGGAACAGATCTGTTTCTTCAAATTCAGCAAACAATTATACCTGAATTTCTTTAAGGATCAACACATAAGCCTTGGACTGGTCAATACATACGACACCCCTCCAAGTCCCTATGCGTGATTTTCTGCGGTCAGGAATGCCCCTTCATGAAATGAAAATTCAAATTGCGACAAACTTAACGTTTAATCTCATAACAAACAATATAGAAAACATATAAAAAATCCAAGATTGTCTTCATAAGGTATGTAAACTTTCTGTGCCGACAGAGTCACAATTGTCGGGGGAAAGTACGTTTTAAATTTTACGAAAAACACTGATATCAGTTGCCGGGGGCAGCAAGATAAACCGTCATCATGGCGTCACTGATGTGTGATTACTGTACAGTCTCCAGTTTGACCACAGTGTATACCATATGAAATTTTTTGTAGCTACCGTACACCTGTACAATGGAGAACTGATAGCACTGAAATCGGCGCCTGCGTCACAAATTGATGGTAGAGTGACAATGGTAAGGCCGTTGTCTTCACAACTGTCGTAATGTTCGTATCTGCTGTTTGGGGACGACTGAAGATTACTGGACACACTTTTCAGTATGTTGCAAACTGACTTAGGGGGCTCTAAATGAATAAGTGGCGGTATGAGTGGACTCTCTAGGTTACCAACAATTCAAACAACATTTCTTTTAGGTCCACCGATCTTCAGTCGTACTCCTGTTTGTGCATGTGCTATTGTCGTTTGAGGAGTTAAGTTTCGTTATCTGTTCATGTATGCTGGTTATTTACCTGTATTAGAAAATCGAGGAGCGCTAGCTTGGACCATTCAATTAGACGAATGGGAAAGTTGCAGATTGTATCATCACCAATATAATTGTCACGATCCCAGCACCTTGCCTTGAGAATTCTGAGGTAACCTGGCCACGTGACGTCTATTGTATTCTGGTCCTTTTGATAACTTCCGCCGTGTAAGATATTAGGTTCGAACCATACGACTGGGCGGACTTTTCCGTCGTGAAGAGTAACATTCGGGTTTTCGGGGAACTCCGGAAAAAGGCTTCGGGCTACCATTGGTAGAGTTCTGTTCAGGCCGAGAACGCGGTCGAGATGGAAAGCGAAGACTTCGTAAGTATCATGAATTGTTTTTACGACGGCGCACTGCTCGCGACATTTTACCTCGAGGCGTTGAAGGGCTTTGGGTACTGAATTCCAGTGTCATATACGACACGACTGATCTTCACACGGTATGGAAGGGGTTTCAACCCTAAGATGCTGTTATCAGACATCATTTGCAGCCGCAAAATGTCCTTTTCCGAAAACCACGGCGGAAGAGAATTGTTAACGGCCAGCCTCAAATTTGCATTCTCCAAATTTTCAATTTCCTTCACAAACTCCGGGCGATGTTTCTTCCAAATGACTGTGTGATTTGAAGCCATTTGTCGTCAACGTCCATCTCGGCACTCTCTGCCTGCCTTTGTTTGTCGTTGCTACGAATAAAGTGCAGGTCGTTGCCGAATGCGTCAACAAGCGAGTCCCGCAACAGCGCATGCTTGCTCAACAACTGTTCAGTCTTCTTTTTTTGTTCGAATACGTGCCACTTTTTGTCAAAGAATCGAAACTGTAGCAGGGTAAGTACGATGACAGCAAACAATACGAGGAGAAATAGTTTATTTTTTCGCCTCATGGTGTCAGCTTCCCGATATCGAAGACCAACCGATGTTACCTGAAGGAGTAAAGAGAGAAAATTAATTGCATTACATGTGCGCTATGCTGATTTTTGTCAAAACCTGGCAGACTCCATCCCTAGACTCGCAGTGCACTCACAAGAGAAACAAAAGACAGCACCCTCAACGGCCAGAATGATTCTTTACAGTTGCATTATCGAACACAGTGTCGGTATAGGAGGAGGAATTCACTCAGGCAAGACTAATTTAACATGTGATATTACTTTTCGGTTGTCTTTACCGGATGACCATATATTTATCTCCTACGGATTTGACTTTGTTGTGTTTACCGGTACTTGTTTGTTGGCTATATGTGCTGTGCTATACTGTTTGTGTTTTTTATATCGAGTTTGTAACCGTGGAAGTCATAGCTATGTTGTAGATTATGTGTCGGACCTGCAGTGGTAATTTTGTTCTGATTTATAGAAGTAGAACTCGGAAGAGAACTTCTGGTCTTGTACAAAAAACGTACCAGGTTAGGGAGCGTTCAGTTATTGTGGCCGGGGTGGGCCGGCAAAATCCAGGGGGGTCACCTCACATTTGAAAACTGCAAAGGGGGGGGGGTCATGTATTTTTCAAACAGCTCAGAGGGGGGGGTCACTTAATTTTCATAAGTATCCGTCCCGTCAAAAAGCAGTTTCAGTGTTCAGAAATATTCTGGGAGATAAAAATGATTCGTTGCATGATTTCAATCTCTCTGAAGTTATTCACCTGTAAATCTGAACAAAAGTATAATTATCTGTCACATGAACATCTTGACCTGACAACTCTGAGGCTTGTCTTATTGTAAATCAAGCTCACTGCACTGAGGGCAATGAACAATTCCTATTACTTACATATTAGAGATATAGCAAGTTTTGTCAGGGAAATTATTTAACAGTTACCTGTACTGAGACTACTAGTACCCTGAAAAGTTAAATAATACTTTTAGGTGAAATTCCAATATCATAATTGTTGTCCACATCTGAACTTCTAAATACCCTATTTGAATCAAGTACATTTGTATCAATTATCAAACACCTAAAAGCACAAATTAATTTAGTTTAGCATTGTAAAAAAAATATTCTTAGTTTTCTCATAGACTCCGGTGTATAGTGAATCAGCATTTCGGTGAAATTCCAAAATCTAATTTCTTGCACACATATCAACCTTTAACCATCCTTGGCTAACTATACTTTAAAATGAATTATCAAATGTCTATAAATACACAGATTTTGATAGTTTTGTATTGGAAAAAAATTATTCATATTTTCCTCATAGACTCCCATGTACAGTGAATCTACATTTTGGTATAATTCCAAAATCCAATTTCTGGCGAACACATCCATTTGTTACCACCCTAATCTAATCAAGTACATTGATATCAATAATCGAGAGTACATAAAGACATGGGTTTACCTATTTTTGTATTGGAAAAAAATTATTCATACTTTCCTCGTAGACTCCCATGTAAAGTGGATGAACATTTTCAGTGAAATTCGGTAATCAGATTCCTTGTACACATAATATGCACCTTTAACCATCATATTCTAATCAAGTACAATTACGTTAATTATTGAACGTCTGTATATGCACAAGTATACCAAGTTTTTCATTGGAAAAAAAATTATTCACAATTTTATCATTGACTCCCATGTATAGTGGATGAACATTTTTGGTAAAATTCTACGGTCAAACTTTTTGTTCACATGCCAGTTGTAACAACCCTATTTCATTTAAGTACATTTATGTAAATTATCAAATATCTATAAATGCATAGATATAGTTTTGCATTGAGCAAGTATTACATAGATTCGTCATACATGTATGAGAAAATATATGTATACCACGTATAGTGAATCAACATTATCAACAGCTGATTTTTAATTAAATCCAAATATCAAAATATGTACACACACGCTTGCGCAAAAATATTGCGATCAACCAGTAATTTCTGTCCAACCCCTTTGAGGGGTAATTTCAAAACTATAGCAAGTCAGAATGGGAAATCTGAGCATTAACACCTTTTGAGTTTGTAAGGAAGGTCATTTGAAAAAATCTAAGCTCTTTTTTGAGGGGATTCTATCGCTCAATACCCCTGAGGTGTTTGTGTGTGCAGCTTATTTACTCAAGCAATATGGGAGGGGGGGGGGGTTCATGAATATTTTTCATCTTGAAGGGGGGGTCATCAATTTTTTTTTGGACAATGGGTAGGGGGGTTCACTCATTTTGACTGATGCGCAGGAAGAATTTGCCGGCCCACCCCGGCCATAATAACCGAACGCTCCCTTAGTACCATTAATTTCCGGGTTTGAAGATAGCTCGGACGAAAAAAATGGTTCTGACGATTTAAGTTTTGATATCTACAATGATGATTGTTTAGTTGAGCTTGGATTTGAAACATATTTGCAAAGATCATTTCCTGCTTGAATCTAAATGCGGACTGTTGTGATGGCTGTAGATTCCTGAGACAATATGGGAAGTTGTAAGGCCCATGAAAATCGCTGCAATGAGCGTGACTTTATATGCAAAAACACCTCTCGGTGCTATTTCCATCACTAACAAAATTTCAGTCGACCTGCCGATACCAAGCTGAAAATAGTAAATGTATATAGGTATTAATGCTACTGTGGTGGCCTGGGGTGCCTGAAACACATATAGTTGACGTCATTGCAGTTCCACAATGCTTATTAGTGCATAATCATGCTTCAAGGCCCAATCTTCAATTACCTTGATCAAGATTCGCAAGCAATTAAGTCATAAAGTTACTGTAAAAACTTTAACATTGAGAAATAAATTAAAAGGCGCTATAACGATGTCAGATAGCAGCAGATGACGTCATTATGGTTTGTATCAAGTGTCACAATAATAACTTTCATGTAATTGGATTTCCGGTCTTACTCATTTGCAAATTTGTGGGCCGATGGCCCGATTGTAACATTAAAATTTAAATATGAGGCGCATCTATTATTTAATCATAACTTCACCGTAGCGAACAGGGTTACAGCGTGGTCGATGAATTTTCCATGACAAAGCTATATTACGTGAAATGTGTTCATCGAAAATGCAATCACATGAGACTTATATCAAGCTTAACAACAGCCGGTTCCCTGAGCGAGCGGTAGGTAACTCATGAGCCAACCTTTGACCCCATGACCTCGTAGCTTGCGACGAGCTGAGTACCCGTGTATATCACACTGAAGTTATCATAGACTGAACAAAGATTATATGCAAAACACGCTGTACATACACATATACCGTGACATGTTGCGGGGTCATATCAGGGCAAAATGCGTCATCCCATTTTCACTCTAAACCAGACCCCGAAATCTATGAGAATATATAAACCTAGTAAAAGTAGCAAGATATTAACATAAGCATGACGTAAGTTGAACAAAAAGGAATCCTGTCGAGGAAATTTCGTGCATAAACGAAAACAGTTAACCACCCCACCATTGAACAGTATGTATACAGGCACTAAGACAGGAACTTCCGTGAACTTTTACTACATTGTCGCGAGTGGTCCCGCAGTACACAGTTTCTGGCGCAGGAACCTTTCTATCGTTGTTGTGGGATATACTATAATGGCATGTAACACGAACGCGGTCAATAAATGAAGTTTTCGGACGACATCGATGTGAAGATTACTCTCGGTGACGGTACGTACTATGTTACTGACACTATTCACAACATATTTCTGCAGAATTGAAGAGGGTCCACGGGTTGGATACGAATAATATCCGCATTTGATAACGAGCCTTTGCAGGTTAGTTTGCAAAATTTAGGAGTGGGGAAAATATACTAATTTCGATCGCTATACGACAGAAGTAAACGACTCCTAAAAAGGTGATTTACAGGAACTATGGCCGATGATATACAGAATGTAACTGAGATTCAGGCCGACGGGTGAGCATTGAACGATCACGACTCAACTGACTGTCGGCACGATCTCTTTCAGCAGATATCGTGTCTCTAAAATTGTCCCGGCGACAGGCTGTGTAGTCTTTTCAGCAAATCTTACGTGCAAGATTAAGGCAATGAAAGCTGACAAAATTCCTACCGACTTCTCAACAGTAAGATACCACAAGCTTACCTGTATACGTGTCGGTTGCTGCGTGATGCATGTTTTTGTTCATCAGTTGGGGAAGATTAAAGTCCAGAGGTCATGACCTTATAAGCTCACGCACCACAGCTAGCTGCTCCTGCTCAGTGATCTTATAACCCCAAACGAGTTTGTCCGAGTCATGGACAAATGTTGTTCCGCGTGTCTGTCCAAGCTTTGAAAAAGTAAAGTTGACTGTTCGAAAAGATTTTAGCCCTACATTCAGACAGTGGAGCTATCTAATATCTATGCTTTACCTGACTATGATCACATCCTATTAAACTGGGATTTTTAGTTAGGTTTGGTCAGGCTATTCTGTATAAATTCATGATAAACACGGCTGCTATTGTGATAAAGATACCATATATTGAATATGAATATGCAATGTGTTCAATCCATGAACAACAACATTCAATCGATATACTGAAAAATTGATTGCCATCCATAGCATATATAATGCACGATTCAGGACAGATGAATATTCCACATTGATAAAGAATCATTAGCATAAAATTTCAACACCGAAACAATGCTCATTAATATAATTTGCATAAATTACTACTAACCTGCCCCGTATCTTGCACTGATAGCCATAGCAAGGAGAAGTAAACTTCTGATATTTTGATCCACACACGTATATAGAATACTGTTTATTCATAGCGTATTTTTGAGAGACAGGATATTGCTGCATTTCTTTATCTAAGTATCACTCCCTTACTTCTTTTTTAAAAATGCCAGGTTACCATGGACACACCGCAATGTGCAAGGAGCTCCATCCTCATAAGCAAGAGCTTTACATTTTCGAAGTGGAAAACTACATGTACACTTAAACTGTCGTGCGACTTCTGTTCTGCAAAAGTGATGGAATACGAATACAGACACAGACACACAGACACGGACACAGACAGACAGACAGACAGACAGACAGACTGATAGACAGACACACACAAACACACACACATATATATGAATATATGTATATATACATATATATATATATATATATATATATATATATATATATATATATATATATATATATATATATATATATATATATATATAATTCATTTAAGCTATAAACCACATCCAGGGACGGTATACCACGATATTTTGACCAGTTCACGACATATAAACACGAGTGATAGCGAGTGCATAAATGGAATTACCTTGTCAAAAGCTAGTGGTACCTGTTGCCGAGGTGTTTTGTTGTTATTATATCTTAATATTAAATTGAAACTCTGGCGTGAAGGGAAATTTTTTCTCTAGTTGAGAGCTTGTATCTATTCCAACCGTGCTATTATTGCAAATATATAGCATGGTTATTTTCACGTCTCGACGAATCAGATCGCAGTATTTTCGCCATCACTATACTGATATGATATAACACATGATAACGGATTTTGACCGTCTACATTTATTATTATTATTATTATTATTATTATTATTATTATTATTATTATTATTATTATTATTATTAGACTTTATTTAAACTCGATAAACTTTAGAGCCATGAGGCTCTTCTCACACAGAGTCGAGTATAACAACATTTACAATATTTACATTAAAAAAAATAATTCAGGAAGAAAACTTTATACTGGAAAAAAATGTAAAAACGCTACAAGTAAAACAATCTAAAAACAAATTTAAAAATTACATAACAGTAAGATTAACCCATCTATTTAAAAAAAAATGGCACTTGCAATTTCTTTTGAATAATAGAAGTGAAGAGCTAATTTTGATCTCTCCAGGCAAAGTATTCCATATTTTAACCCCGTTGTACATAAAACTTCTTTGGAAAATTGGGTTCTATGCCCTGGAATATACAGATCTTCTCTGTTTGCAGATCTTGTGTTACATCCGTGGCTGCTTTACACCTCTAAAAACGTTAAGATAATCAGGAGCAAGATTGTTCAGAACTTTGTACATTAAAACTGATTCATTGTATGAAACTCTTTCACGAATTGGCAACCACCTTAAGGATTTAAATAAAACATAACGTGGAGTATTAAAATCTTGATCTAAAATCACTCTAGCAACAGATTTCTGCTGTCTTTCTATACGAGATAAAAGAGTGGTTGAACAATGACCCCATATGTTCGAACAATAATCAAAATAAGGTAAAATGAAACAATTATAAAACGTCAACATTGCTTTCTTAGTTAAGAATGATCGTATACGCTTTAACTGTAAAAGCTTAAAAGCAACTTTACCACATACTTTACTGACATGTTTATCCCAGGTCAAAGTATCATCAATTGACAGACCTAAAAGGTTTCCTTGCTTAACACATTCAAGCTGCTCGTCATTACAAACAACGTTTATACATTTGTCTGTTCTAGATTTTTTCTGGGAGGTTCCAATGACCATCACCTTGGTCTTTTCTATATTTATACACATGTTATTATTACAACACCAGCTCAAAATGGATGCCATGTCACCATTGAGCTTAGTTTCAAGTTCTTGGATATTTTGGCCAACCGCCTGTGCCGCTGTGTCGTCAGCATACATATTGATTTCTGAATTGTCTAAAGCTAGGGGGAGATCATTAATAAAAAGCAGGAAGAAAAGAGGACCTAGAATGGAGCCCTGAGGGACTCCAACACTAATTGGAAGAGCATCACTCAAGGTTCCATTGAAGCTAACTGACTGGGATCTATTTGTTAAATATGATGTAAGGAAATGAAGAGTTTTGTCGGAACACCGTAAAGTTTCAGTTTTCGCAGCAATATATTGTGATTAACAAGGTCAAATGCTTTCCTGAAGTCTATCAACAAAAGCCCGATAAGGTTGCCTTTGTCAATTTCTTGATACCATAAATTTGTAAGGTAAGTAAGAGCTGTTTGACAGGCATGAAGCTTACGAAAACCAGATTGATTGTTGGACAATAAGTTGTGACAAGACAGAAAAACCATAAAAATGGGTGTGAACATGTCTTTCCAATAGCTTAGAAAGAACAGGTAAAACTGAAATCGGTCTGTAGTTTGAGACATTATCGATTGCCCCTTTTTTGAATAAAGGTGTAACTTTGGCAGATTTCCATTGTTGTGGAAAGGAACTTGATGTAATTGCATAGTTAAAAAGTACTGTGAGGCTTGGAGTAATCTGATTGGCTCCAATCTTTAAAAAGTGTGCACTTATACCGTCTAAACCAGTGGATTTCTTGCAATTTTAAATTTGATTCACGAATCCCTCCACCCACTCGAATCACAGCGTACTGGCACAGATGGCATCGCATAATTTTCCAGTCCAACTGCTTTCAAACGTCCACGAGAGTTGAATTTCAACATAAACTAACGACAGTTTATGACAATTTCGTTTTGAATAAGTGATGATTACGCTGCATTCACAAACACTAGGTAGCGGGCTGTAGGAATTCAAGGGGAATTCGAAAGTTCTAGGGGGTAGTAGAGGAGCATTTGAACGGTTTTTCTGGGGTGTAAACGGAGAGATTCAGAAAACAGTTTGGATCCTTATTCGTTTACATTTATATCCAACTTGTCAATAAATCCTGTAAATTTAAGTGCTTTAATTATTGTTAATTCAATCTAGACTAAATTTAACGTCAACAATACAAATGCACAGTTCAAATTATCAGGCGGTGTTGGCAAGCTGAAAACTGAATAGTTAAATATGATATTATCAACAACATTCATAGACCGAAAGATGCGTCGCTTGAGGGCGCCCTCGAGTGACGGATCTGTCATTTGCACAATAATAGATTCTAAAATTTGACCTTTGATATCATCTCTGAAAACCGTCATTTGAACCTTCAAAGTTGCTCTTAAAACTCAAAAAATTCTGATAATCCGTAAAATTGTTTCAGAAAGTATGCACAAGGGATCAAAATACCCTCTATAAAAAACCATACCAGTAAAATTTCAATGAAGTCTAGAGCTCACCCCGTGCTGATGACTCGCACCAACTTTTGGTTGCTGCAACACCAGTCGGTTCTCGTTTCTTTTTTAACCTGTTGGTACAAAAAAATAGATGAAAGTTCTGTGATAGGGTGTAAAACAAGAGGTTGGAGTTGATACAAAGAACAAAAGCATTGAAAAAATAGATATCAAAAGTTTAGTTTAATATTGTTGGCTTAATAAATATTTGGCCATTTAGGGAATTGAACATTTTTGATCATATAGTACTTGGATCAGAAATAATTTTGAGGGTATTGGGGAGCACCTGAAACAAAATGAGACTTAAATCGCGATAAATCCACCCCTTACCAGTATCTGTGAATTCAACGAACTTTGCAAGACGTTGATGGCGCCCTATATAAGGATGGGTTTACTTCGGTGATGGTGCAAAACTGCACGAGGACGTCACGAGACATAAACTTCGGATAATTGCTGATGTTGAAAAATAGGATGAAAAATAGTAGAGTTTTTGATGTGTTGACCGTTCCCTGGCAAGGAAGGTAGCAAAAGACACCTCTGACTCCAATTAATTTATTCGTCAACACATTGAAATGTGATGACGATCGATTGCAAAATAGTGCCCCCAACGTTGAAAATTACGTATCTCCCCTAAAAAGTTCTGATGAGTCCCGTATTTGACAGTATTCGTGCGTTATTATCATAGTTAAGATTTATGAGAGATGTAAGTTATACATCGATCTGCTCATGTTTGCTCGGCACAGCAAAGCAAACATCAATAATTCAAAAGTATGGTTTACATGACATTAACTAATATTTACAAAGGGTGACAGTAATTTAGGAATCGAGCCCTAAAACCACAAAAAATAAAAACGACATGATGATAACGTGACCAGCTGATGCAAGTTAAATATGATCCAATCTATTTGTCAACAACCAATTAAGTTTGCAATATTTGTTATCGATATAAACAGATGTCCACGGGTGTATATCGCATCATGTGCAGCGAATTCATTCTCGCAAGCCAGAGCATAATTTCCTCTCCGCTGACCTACGCAAAAATCAACGGGTAGCGCTTAGGTGTTGTCGCAAAGAGGCGCGTGGTTTACGACGATGAGCTAATTAAGATTACGTTCTCGGAGCAACCTTGAGGTCAGGAGACTGTTATCCAATGCAACCATTCCGTTTTACCAGTCACTTATGGACAACTAATATCCTAAGCTTATGTAGGGCTTGACAGTTTGTAAACCATTTTTAAATACCAAAACTGATATTGACATATGATACATTCGCCGCTATTCTGCACATTTGATTTGATAGAAAAACAATTTTAAATGATATAATATCCCGTTATAGATTCAGCAGAGGCAAGATCTCTGTGTCAATACTTGTTATGGGAGAGGTTAATGCTGTCTAGGGATATCTATACCCTGACATAACTTCGCAGATCCCCAGATTTACTTAGCAGCGTGTGACCAAGAGAGCGTAACCCTGTCGTCGAACAGTTCACAAACGAATAGTTATTCTTACTCTGGCCGAGGCTTGGCTCGCCAGAGAGAGACGGTCACGTTACGTGCGCTCAAAGACGCGAAATCTTCTTGAAATGCTTCACTGCGTCATAAAAGTGAAACATTTAAACACAGCAGCCTTCGAATGCCATCATGTGCCAATCATCAGCGCAGAATAATCACGGTCGACATTTTGAAGGTTTAATTTTTTTCACCAGAGTTTGCAGGAGTTCAGGATTGGTATTCGTGTGGCTATAAGAAGACAAAACAACAAACAGTGTTGGAAAGTATGTAACATTGTACATATTTCGGAGAAATTCTACACTGACTGCTAACATGAATAATACGTAGAGCTCGTTTACATTCTTGGTAAATGCACGGGTTGGAACATACCATTGCCTGTCCATATTTTATGGCACTCAGAATTTAAAATAACTTGCCAATGACTCATCAAGCCACAAATACTTGCGGCTTTAAGGCATCATTTTACCCTGTCTGATAGTCTACCCGTATATTTTGCCCCTCGTTTCGCATGAAGCAGATGTTCCGTTCAAATAATTATATATTTATTACCATCAACTTTAGCTGGCAGTGTCGACAAATTGGCCTCAATTAAAAAGTGAGAGATCTTTACCACAGACCAGGAGAAAACTTAGAGCTTTCATGTGCCTCAACAAACCACATCGCGACCAATTAATGATAACTTCGTTAACATGACACGGGACGCCTTGGAATCATTTTTCTTGCGCTCTCAGGTTGCCACTAAGGAAACAAAACGACAAAGACTTGATTCCCAATAAAATGAAATTGTTTTTCTTTTTTTATTTCAGAAATTTAACTTCTTATTTTAGAGCTCCTTCGTATGCCTTTACACCAATCCAAATTTAACACATTTTACCTTTCTTACTCCATTTTATTCAATAACGTGTACAATATTGTCTATAAGGGTTTCTAGTGACTTCAATTTAAAATTATTGATCAACTTATTTCAAAAATTGAACTTCCCCATCCGAGGCACGCCGAAAGGATTCGTTAATCCTTTTTCTAAAATTTGTTTCGGTATTTGACTAATGTCTTATATCAGGATGAATGAACAGTAAGTCGATATCTCTCTGTTTTAAGTTTAGAAACATGTCACGGCCATCTGACAATGATAGCTAGGTACATCCACTAACCACGGCTTGAATTTCACGATAGACTTCTCACTTAAACACTCGGTATATATCATAGTACAAGGAGTTACTGGTAAGTCTTGTCAGGTCAGATGTGAAAAAACAATTTTAGCGAAAGGTTAATTAGTATGCCATTACGCGAATATTTCAGATCTATTAACACCTTGATCAGCACCAGCTGTCTTGCTACTGAGAAAATCCTAGCTACACAACAATAAATTTTAAGGTAGTATGCACCTCGAAATTGAAAGACTTAAACCTTTGCTTAAACTTTCCTAAATGAAACTTTCAACAATTCTCTCACCAATTCAACAAGAAAAATCGGGGGTCACCGCGCAAAGTTTGGAGCTAGCGAAACAAATTACCTAACATTTTGCGATATTCGAAATGGCCGCCTTTCCTGTGTTAACTCTATAGGCGGAAAAATTAAATTTTGGATTTTCGGAAAACTAAGATAGTAAAAGGTTTTCTTTCTCCAAGAGCTTTAAAATGAACCCCCACAAGTGGTAGATCAGAAGAGAATTGTAGAAATCTGAGAGTCTGAGAGTCCCCGAGGCGCATTCCACCTCCATGTTAATTTTTGTAACCTCCGGCATAAACCGGGCAAAGTCTACCACATCACTGTTTATCTTGCCTATTCATATATCAATTAGATTATCAAGTTACTCTATAAGATTCCTTTTGAGCACCTGGAAACGAGATTAGTTTCAATGTTCCTAAAGAAACGCAACATTTTGTATTCGACAGAGATCCTGTAATTGCGAAGACATCTTTCACACACAAGTCACCCAGTCACGATGTCATATGTTATATTTTGACATTGAAATTTAAGACCACCATGCCTAACGGACACAAGTGATGCAAAAAAAGTTATCTCCTATAAACTTTGATTATTTATCATCCAATGCCGATCGGTGAAATATAAATTAGTCAGAACCCAGATGAACTGGGGAGTTAGAGGTTAGTCACATATGAGATATGTTACCGAAGTTTTGCACCCTTTGGACTTTTACTATCTCCTAAACTTGATAATTGTTGAATGGCATCTGTCAGTGTTTGAATATGAGTGGTATAACAGTGTGGGATGTGAGATTTCCCTTTAAGGTAGTATGCGCCTCGAAAGTGAGACTTAAACTCTTGCTCAAACTCTCCTCAATAAAACTTTCATTCTTACTCTTACCAAATAAAAATAAAAATAAGGTGTTACTCTGCAAAACGTTGTTCTGGACAAAAAAAAATTATCCAAGATTTACCGATATTTGAAATTCAACATTTCCGCCATCCACGTGGTAACTCTATGGTGAATCAGAAAAATCTCGATTTCGAAAAAATCCGAAAATTGTTTCTACTCCAAGAGCTTTAAAATAAGCCCCATTAATGGTAGATTAGAAAAGAACTACAATTTTGAGACACGTTCCACCTTAAATGCGGTAAATCTTATGTGATATAGGACATATAAAGTCAGACTGAGTCAGGTAAATATATTCATGATCGCGTTTTGTTTTGTTTTTTTTTCCGCCGGGTACTATGATTTGAATGGGGCTGTTTTTATGAGAGAAAGTCACGTAAGCATGCCATCCAGAGTTTTTCTTCATTTTCTGTCTTCATAGAATGCAAACGTCAATGAATATAATCTTATAATAAGTCTGACAATTTCCTTCACGTATCATATGGAGACAAAATGTTCACAGATTAAGTGAGTTGGACTATTGGTGGCTTGAAAGAAAAGTTACCAGCCTACTTTGCAGAATTTGCGTTACATTTGGTATGTTTGTAATGAATTTACCATCTGAACGATCAACAAACAATTCCTATTCACTAATTGCAGAAACTTCCACCAGGCATATGATAACAATATGATTAAAGTAAATTCGGCAGTATACCTTTTTATTTATTTTTTATTTCGCAATTATATTACTTCTTGAAAGCATTTATTTTGAATTTTCTCCATTGTTGACAAAGGGAGTATAATCCAAACTGGAATTCATTTGCAAACTATAGTGGACATTACACAAGTACAAACTGTGTTCACAAGCTTGAAACCAGGACGTTGAAACATGATTTTGGGAGTAGAAAAAGAAATTGTATTTTACATACGGAACAAAACCTATAAATTTCTTAAAATTTACAACCAAGGGAGCTTTAATCTTCAATTTTATCACTGTTTAGTTCACACTGATGTCACTGTCTGGCTCAAATCGTTGATAAGGTGCACTGACCTTGCTCGGGCCATGGTCATTCGGTTAAGCGAACACAAGACACAAAAAAGTGGGTCATCGATGATTTATGGCACAGGCCTCCGCAGAGGCAGGTTCTCGGTTATCTGATAGCCTTACTATCGCTAACCCCAAGTTCAACAGCCGTTGTTACTTTGTGTGATAGCTGCTCTATGAAAGCTGAATGGAAAGTGGTGCATTGTTTTGCTTATTTCTTGAATTTCCTAACATATGGATTTTCTTATCTGTCACTTTTTAGATATTACCACAGCCCAACATGAATGCACAATGTTATACTGACAAGTGACATCGGCCAGAAGAAGGAGCAGCTTGAAGTACAACTTACATTGGTTTTACGATGTTTAAAGAAATGCCGTTTTCAAGTTGAATGTCTGGCCTGTGCCTTCCTAGTATTCGCGACTATCAACGTATACCAACAGATGATATACTGTCTAATTGGAGGTACATGAATACATATTCCGTTGATAATGACTAATTTATTTCCGGATTAGCATATTGAATATATATCCTTTGAATCACTTTGCATTAATGTTTTATTCTGTGCTCTCATACAAAAAGATGCATTTTCTTCTTTTGTAGGAAGAGCGTGAAAATATAAATGTCTGAAAAGTTTGAGCCCTGTCAGCACAATTCACTGTCTACATTATTCACTGTTATTGTTGACAGGTGAATGCCAGTCCTAACTAGATTCAGCTGTCAACGACAATAATAATGAACATTTGACGCATACATGCAGAGACTGTGTTGACAAGTTGAATTGTTAAGGTAGAACGCGCCTCGTGGACAGATATTCGGACTTTCAAACTTTTACAATTCTTTTGTGCTATACCACTTATGAGTGGTCATTTTAAAGCTCTTGGTGTAAGAAAACTTTCCACCGGCCTAGTTTTTCGAAATTCGAAAATTGTATTTTTCTCCATAGAGTTAGCACAGGGATGGTGGCCATTTGAATTTTAAATTTCGGTAAATCCTGGGTAATTTGTTTCTCTAGTGCTAACATTTGCACGATGACCCCCGATTTTTATTCATGATTTTGAAAGAGAATGGTTGTAAGATTCCTTAGGGAAAGACTGAGCAAAAGTTTCAAGATTTAACTTTCGAGGCGCATACTACTTGTACCTCGATAGTGGGTTCCGAGAGAACTTTTGGAGTCGAACGGTTATAGAAAACGCGGGAAAAACACAGCAAGCGATCATCAGCTGGCATAACGTTAGTAGTCTTGTAACATTTTCAGAACGTCGGTCCTAATTTAGTCTCAAGCACTTTATGAATATCTTCCAAGAGTGACACTGTATGCTAAGTCCTACTAGTATGTAAAACAAATTAAATATCACTTAAATGTGACTGTACTGCATTCGTACTTCAAGTTATGTAATTTTTTGAGTATAATTGTTGGTATACAACATTCCTGAGGTGTTTCTAAAGTCTGGTAACAATTAAATGAATATTTCATGCTCGTATCTAGAAAAGTCATTCAGCGTTTTCATGGGTAGACGATGTGTCCTTTACTAAATTGCTATAGTCAGATCAAAGACAGGGAGATCAAACAAATTCATAAATATTCATCGTAGTGACGAAATAAATGCACGTTCGGGTAAATCAAGACAATATACAAACCCATTATTTAGAACAACAGTGAGGTTGTGCGTAAATCAACGTGCGTACTATACCTCTTTCTTTTTAGGACAAGGCTAAAACAGAAAGAGAGTCTGTGGTGTAAAGTTTCTTGAATTAAAAGGTGTCTGTCATCCCGGAAGTTACTTGCAAATAATTATCCTGTTATTTGACAGAGTAAGAAACATTACAAAACAAAGCTCAGGATGTGGGAATGGCATCAAAAGGCTTTTTATCTGACTGTTAAAACACTGCCTTGAAATAACACCATAAATATGTAGATAAGACTAAACGGGTCAATTCTTTGAGGTTTGACTGGAGATTCACATGACATTTTAAAAACCTTCGCCCTCATAGCTTTTACGTCTCATGATTTATATACAAGATTATGATAAACTATAAGTTTCCACTGCTACACTATTTCTTGTCTTGGTCGAAATAGTAAAGAGTTCTGCCAACTCCAAGTAAACGTATAAATTTCGATACGCTGTGACATGGTCACATATTTCAGAGATATAAACCTGTTAAATCGATCTCCGTACGGATCTCCATACGCTAAGCATATGCGATAGGTAGTTTTTTTTCTTTATGCAAGCGACAGTTTCAGTTTCTGTGTCACTTCCTGAAATCAACACGTGTAGAAAATTTTTAAATTGCGGATGGATATCTGACAAGTGATGGAAGTATTTTTCACGTTAATTGCATAAGTGCTTTCTCGGATATAGAACAAATTCAGAATCTCGGATTCCAAAGTAAACCCATTTTAATGGAGTGTTTGGTTTTGATGTTCGTTTTGTGAATTGTTTATTTGCTCGCTTAATGCTCGTCAATCTTTCTAGATATGTTGGTAAGATGCTGGTTAAGTTTGCCAGTCGATGAGGAAGGGAGGGGGGAGTTAGTCCATTGAAAACATAGGTCAATGAACAAACTGCAACATTCAAACTGAAGTATTTTGTGTAGAAGATGAGCGATCGGATCTGTGTATAGGCCTCAAGTACAGATATCATGTATTTTTTCACCTTCCCAAATTTAGACATATTTTCCTGGATTTTTCATGGCAGGAATACTTTCCCAAAAAGTTCCACAATTTGTTCAGCCGACTGGAAAACTAATTAGGGTGGCAAAGTGTTTTATCAATTTTTGTTCTACTGATTTTTACTATTTTGACACGTACTTGCCCCCCCCCCCCTGCCAAGACCTGGTGGTCGACTTCCCACCTGACACTAGGGCTGTTCATGACTGTAGGTTTCTTTGACTAGCCGTACCGGCTGCAGTGAACTTTACCCACCAATATTCCGCAAAAGACATAAATAACCCCTTAGACGACAGATTTCTTTTAAAAGGCAAATTCCATATTGATTTTCGATGCACATATTTGGGAAGAATCGTGAGGGAATTCGAAGGCGCACTCCCTGTCGGAAACGAAAGTCTTCCAACTACCACGACATGTGGTACTCTCATCAATCCTTCTGGGCCGAACGCACTATTGGTCTATAAACAAACTGTTGAGTCACAAATAGTCAAATATGTGACCACTTGACGTGTAACCCACACATCATATGAAATACCAAAGATTCGTTGCATTCGTTCGATGACCTCGCCAATCACTCCGTCTTCTGCATGTTCTGTATTCTTTCACTTACATGTTCATTCGTTCTTTTATACATTCATTCATTTAGACAATCGGTTGGCAGATCTTATTGCAATTTCCGTGAGAATCAAAATCAGTCCGCTCCCTTCAAAACTTCGCATTTATTCAAATATTCTGGCACACAGTTTATATGAAATTCCATGAAAATGTCACAAATTTGAACGAGCACACTATAATGTCGTGTTGAGTTTTTTTAAAAATTATATCAGTGTTATGATAACTTTAAACTCGGAGTTGCCTATCAACATCTCCAAGGCGAGACGATATCAATACCGTATAGGAATTCTATCCTGTTGACATATCACCGACACTCACTATTTAAATCACTCTATTTCAGGTGCCATATAGTGCGAACGGATACCATTCTTCATAATTACTTTTAATAGCGGAGTTTGATCATGCGGCGATCGAAGCGTGGTTTTATTTTTCAACTTTATTTGGTCTGGAATGTGGCTCTGACTCGGCGAACAAACATACACGGCAGCATCGGATTATATTAGAAATTCTCCATCGCTGGCTGGATAAGTAACCCGACTTGCCTGCAGTGATGGACTTGGTCGCATCCAGTGGTAGTCAAATTACACCGAGTTACGAAAACAATCCCATTAAAAAGCAACTCTTCGTGTTGGGGCCTCTCTGAACTACTGGCATAGTAACGATACACTGCCTCGGGCAGAGCTCCGGGAAAAGTGGTGTTTGTGTGTTTGGGTTTAGTTTGCTCTTACATCTGTTCTAACCATTTGCAGTTTGAAGGAAGGCAGCTCTGCAATGCATTAGTGTTGCGTGGACAGTTCGTATTCAGTACAGAGACACTGCAGCAGTGAAGATAAAGCTTGCCGGGAGAATTGAACCCCTTACGTGGATTGATATAGCTGAAGCATTCCGATATACTGTACCTCTAGGACTTGCTTCTCAACATCTTCAAAGCGAGAAGATATCAATACCTTATAGGAAGGCCATCCATGTTTTCGTATGGTAGAACAATCATGGTAAGTTCGTGTTTTAATGTTTCTGCTCCAGCGTCATAGAAAAAAACAAAAGTAACGCATCACACACACAGAGGATAACAATTCAGAAAGAGAGAGGCAAACGAGCATGATCGTCCCGCTGGAAACAACTGAACACAGAGACCTGAATTCTATAGATCATTTTAAATGCATGTTAGCTACGTTGACTGTGCCGAATGATTTAGCAAGAGTTGACGATTTGCTCGCATTTACTTGAATCTGCTAAGATAATGATGCACTCTAGATAGTACAGTGTCTGCAGAAAAGACTTATGCCCTCTTCAAGGTCAGGAACTTCACCAGCCAAGACTAGAGATGGCACTGTAGGCGAAAAGACCTGCCACCAAGAAATACAAAATAAATGAGACCATTTGGATGCAACCTTTTTGGCCTTTGCGGGCGAGCGGATGTGAATTCGTAGAAGGCAAAAGATATCGTAACGTTAGATTTATTTTAGTTTTATTTAATGTTTCTCAACGAAATATCCTGCTCTGCTTGGGAGAGTCGTCGATATCTGGTTAGACAGTACTACTACGATGTTCTTAGCGCTGAGATTTATGAATAAGATTTGCTGTTTGACATCGAGAATGAGTCGACGCTTGGCTGCTGTTTACGAAACTGTGCCCCTTCCCCATTTAGGGGAGAACCATTTGATTTCTGGGGGGGTATGGAGGAAGAGGGTATGGGAGCAAATTTTTTTTTCCTGTCAGAGTGACAGCAATTTTTTTTTTCTACTGTCAGACCTGCATCAATTTTTTTTTTCCAAATGGAGTAGCAGTGCAAATTTTTTTTTTTATCGGTCATCAAGTTTGTAATGCGTTGTATATAAGGGAGCCGTCATTATTTACGGCCTGAAACTCCGAAATTTCGAGTGACCCCCCGCCCTTCGCCAACCCATGATGAATTTGAGTAACCTCCCTCTCTAACTCTGAAATTTTGACCGATCCCCCACTTAGAAAAGTTAAATACCAATACATGTAATTGTAAAATTCACAAAATACAGCAACAGTAAAGACCTATCAAATCCTGAAGTACCCTGCTAGACTATCATCAGTTATCTCATGATGGTTCAAAAAAGGTGAACACATCAAAATGAAATTCAAAGTCACAATAAAATAAAGATATAAAAGATCACGCAGTATCTATCATATATAGTATATTGTTTAATTTGGATGGATATTATGACAGGGTTTTCACTAGGATATCTGACCGGGCAGAATTTGAAAGTACAGGGGGAGAACATGAGAGAGGCTTAGGGGGAAGTGTCACAGGGGCTTTCTCCTATCTTGCATGGAAATGTTTAAGATATTGATGTGTGCAATGGTGCAGTCTGGTGCAATCTGAGAGTTTTTTTAATTTTTAATAAGTGAAACTGTTAGAATACCCCAAGGGGGAGAGAGCACGAGAGGGGGGGTTCCCCCTCTCGTATTGGAAATTTTGAGAAATTGATGTGTTTAATGGTGCAATCTGAGAGGAGTTTCAGTTTATTTTGCACTCAGTAAAACTGTTTGAAAATGACATTGAACACTGATATTTTTACATTTTTTGCATGATCAGTTTTGAGTCACAATATTCAACAACCAAACAATGACAATACAATTTGTGAAAAACAGTTCTGTTTGCCAGAGACTGAAGACAAATGAATATACAGGAACGTAAAATCTGTGACCTTCTTGTGTCATTTCTCCAGCTGCCAGCTTCTAATGAAAAGCCTGAATATGGTATGTTTGCGATCCGGTGTTTGTGGTCAGAAAAACAAGGCTCACACATTGTATTTCATTATATTTGTTGTTCCTCAATTTTTCATTGTCAAGGTATATCTTTCTAACAAATTTATATTGAGAAAATAATATATTGGTTTTAACACTACCGTAGTTTATTGACTCCTGTCTTGTGTTTTAAATTTTCACAATTTTAGTCCCCTTTAGATAGTGCCTATGCCATTGAGATATTGCAACAGAAATCCTGAAATATGATTTCTTGGGTCAGAAAAGGGAAGGAAAACATTGAGTGTACTGAGGTATAAAGTAGACCTATGTAGTGCATGTTTATATCATAAGTGCTGGGAAAAAAACATAAGAATTGCTTGTGGTAAAAACATTTGCGCCGCCTATGGCGGCGCGCCGGCAAAGAATACATGAGAATAAGGTTTCCAAATTTTGCTTATTTCTGGTGCATTGTGACAATTTTTTTTTCTCTTCTGTCTGTTATGACAATTTTTTTTTTCTCAGGCCATGACAGGATCAATTTTTTTTTTCTTCTCTCTCACCTGGTGACAAATTTTTTTTTCTCAAAATCCTCCATATCCCCCCCCAGAAATCAAATGGTTCTCCCCTTATTGCATTGACAAATGAGTTACGGGGTCGGACTAGTTTAACTCAAGCGCGCATGCGCGCCAATGTGAAAGGTCATTCACTCTTTTGCCCCCTGCACCGTCCCTTCTGATCAAGATGGATTGATCTGTCGGCATGACAAATGTGCTTTTAAATTATCATGGTTTGTTTTCATCGCGTTCTAATTTGAAGTAAGTGATGAGTTTGGCGATATATGCCCAGCGCATATGTAAACATGTAAAGAACGACGACAGAGAAAGTGCACATATACCAACCCACTTGCATGTCATTTGCCACTCATAATTGAGTCCAGATGCGGTTAAACAGCCCTGATTGTCAAAAGTCGAAATTGGTGCTTTTCTCCACCTTGTGATAATCATATGTCTCCATTTCCGATTGCAATTCACATCTATTATCAACTACTTTTTGACATTAGTGATTCACATTCTCTTATTCTTACCATACATATTCCAAACGATATCATTCGTCAAATACCAGGTGTATTTGACTTATCTTGATTATGAATGAGCCATGATCTTGTAGGTGATCATCGGCAAGCCGACAAGCAATTTTTCGGCATCCCTAAAGTTGACGATGACATCTGAATTTTCATACCAGGGACACTCCCCGCTCCAAAACTTTTAACCGTCATGGCTTGTGAAAACGTTTGCAAACATTTCGAGTGCGGCAAGTAGAATTTGCCTTGCCTTACAAAAATTGAAGTTAAAAGTTCATCAGTATCACTTGTCAATATATATATATATATATATATATATATATATATATATATATATATATATATATATATATATATATATATATATATATATATATATCACTTGTCAATATATATATATATATATATATATATATATATATATATATATATATATTTCAGACCTAGTAATACTTCAATAAGGGTCTTCCCTAATCAGCTGTCTTTCTCACTGAGACAATCACATGTGGCATCGCCTTGTCAACATAGACCAGCTCAGGTAAAATCTACCAGTGGTGTTTGATTAATCATGTAACAGCAAAGTTCCATTTTTTGGCAATCTTTAGTGTGCACTTTTTCCCCAATTATCAGCTCCCCCTCCCAAGATCTGATGGTCGATCACTAATCGCGCACAGACCGGATTAAACGCAGGTTTACCTGACAACTTCAGGACTTCTACCCTGAAATGGATCGAAATGAGTATTGTGACAGTGTATATAAATTTTTTAAGCGATAGGATTATAGGCGGGTCTTTAAAAAATGTAACGACGCCATCCATGCAATGCCTCATTTTGAATAACGGTAGCCATTAAGTTCAGGACATTTTATTGCGGAGCTTAAAAAACAGAATGTAAACTTGGCATTTTCTTTAATATTACAATAAAAAAAGACTTTCAAAATGTGAACCATAATTTGAGAAGAGAATGGCATTGTAGGGCATAACATGTATCTATAGAACGTTCTAATTAATGAGCTCTATAAAGACAGAATAAGGTAAAGCAATCCAAAATCCATCATTAGTTTTTCACAGAGGCGGTGAGAAGATATTATGCCATCACTGCTATAACAAGTCAAAAGCCAGCTGTATAATTTTTCCTTATCAAAACTTTGTGTCCATCTGTGTTCTATCAAACCAGAGAATTCTGTATCTCATTCATTGCCGCGAGTCATTCAAAACGTGGTAATAGCAGCTTGGTACCATCAATGCGTTTTTCTCGATGACATTAGTAAGTTTAAACGTGGGTCCCACTTCAACTGAGATTCCTTGCCATTTGTGAGGATAAAGGTTACTTTCCAAGGACATTCAGAGGTGCCAGACGGTTATCCGTAAGTTGGAGTCACACTTCGGGTCCCTGAGATAAATGTCTGCTCTAATTGAAATGTTCTTGTACGCTTTCAAAGACCCAGAAGTGGTTGATATGTGATTCCTTTTTAGCTGCTATAAACTATAGTCTATAGAAGCTATTGGGATGGGTATCCGTCCGGCGTCCGTCGTCTGTCTGTATGTATGTATGTATGTATGTATGTATGTATGTATGTATGTATGTATGTATGTATGTATGTATGTATGTATGTATGTATGTATGTATGTATGTATGTATGTATGTATGTATGTATGTATGTATGTATGTATGTATCTATGTATGTCCATTTGTGAGGCGTCCGTCCACTCAAATATCTTGAGAACCGCAGTACTAACTGATTTGATATTTGTTTTGTAGATGAAAAATATGATTTTGAGAGACTCCTTTTTTTAATTTTTTGATATTGTTGAAAATATGCAAATTAGCACCAAAAAGGCGTTTTTGGTAAAAAATTTTCTCATAGCCGCTGGTCAGACAGCTTTGTTATTTGGTATACAGGTCCCTAGGGATAACCCAACTTAGATTTGTTAAAATTGTGATGAAATATGCAAATCTGTATTTATAAGGAATTTTTTGTCATTTTTGGTCAAAACTTTATTTTATCAAAACCGCTCGTCTGACAGCTTTGATATTTGGTATACAGGTTCCTACAGATGAACTAAATATGATTTACTGAATACATGACGAAATCTGCAATTTTGTATTTTTGGTGCAATTTTTGCAATATTTGGTCAAAGAATGTGTTTCTCAAAAACTACTTTTCTGATCCCTTTGATATTTGGTATACAGGTTCCTAGGGATTGTCTTAGTGTGATAAAAATTGAAATTTGATGAAATCTTCAATTTTTGTATTTTTGGGTCAATTTTTGCCATTTTTGGTCAAAATATTTGTTTCTCAAAGTTACTCATCCGATAGCTTTGATATTTGGTGTACAGGTTCCTAGGCCTTATCTTAATGTAATATATTGAAATTATGATGAAATGTTCAATTTTGTATTTTTGCAGCTAATTTTGCCATTTTTGGTCAGGCCATCCTGAAATGAGCTATCAAAGATATCCACCTTTTATATCAATACATGTGTCACAAAAAGTTATTCTCTACATAACACAGCAGAGCTCTGTGAACTGTTGGGTCACTTGTTTTTTTCAAAACCACTGGTCAGACAGCTTTAATATTTGTTTTACAGGTCTCTAGGATGACCTTAGTGAGATAATTTCATACAGTCAGGAAATACTTAATTTTGTATCCATGTCTATAGTAGCTTAAGGGACTTTAGCCCTATGTTTAAGTTGACCTCTTGCAGACGTAAGTATTTCATGATAACGTATCGGGCTTTCTACTTCCCTCGCTTATAGACTTAGGATTTGCATCTGACTTGAAAACACGATGTCATATGTGACGTAGTTGAATGCAGTCTTGTATCATTCTGCAGATACTGTTTTAATGAAATACAATGTACATGTAGTAGCCAATTTACAGTAGCAAGGTTGTTAGTGTAATATTTACAGCGGCCAAAAACAAACAAAGTGTGTTTTACATTCTCTCCAGGACAGCGTTTTTTTTTTCATTACCGATAGATAACTGTCCTGCTTGTCGTAATGACAACGTCCACATAATGTATTTCGATTCTAGACCCCCTCCCGCGATATAAGACACTTGCGAAAATAAGCAAATTCTTCTTGGAATGTGATGTGTGTGCCTAAAAATAAAAAAAGCGACAATCACTTTGCCTAGCAGGGTAAAGATCTAGCTAACTGTTTCCCCAGACAACAATTTGCATTTCTTACTGGGTCCTACTCAAAGGTTATCTGGAAATGGCATTCGCGTTTAATTCTTTTTCCACCCGACGACGCATCTCCTTTCGATCAATGGCGTGTATCTAACATTATGTAATCTGCCCAAACGAGCTGTGCAGACGAAAGCGCAACGTTCTTCATTTCTCTCACATTGTCTTCGATCCAAAAGAACAAGCAAAGGGAGGACAAGAAAAACTTGCCAGATGAAAAGTGTTGATGAACATGTGCGTACGTTGAGATACGACTATGAATATCATGATGTAGTGTGCGAGACTTAAGCAATAAACCAAACCCAGCGACGGTATACCACGAGATTTTGAGCAGTTCACGACATGCATGCATGTGCTCGAGCAATAGCGAGTGCATATATGGAGTGAACTGATCGAAATAGAGTGGTATACCTTTTGCCTAGGTCGTGTATTCGTATTACATAACATTAAATTGAAATTCTGGTGTCAAACGATAGCAAGGGAATTTTTCTCTAGCTGAATGCTCGTGCTTGTTCCAACTGTTCTATTTTGCGAATGTAGCAGGGTTATTTTAACGTCTCGACCAATCAGATCGCAGCATTTGCGCCATCAATGGTATGAGGTATACCGATGATATGTATTGTGTAAAGGGACAATAGTTGTAACTTTTGATGACATTTTTATTGGGTTTTATTCCATTAATTTCATTTTCTTCCTATTGTCCTTGAATTGGATTGATTCAGAATAGCAGTGTCTTGGCCTTGTAAGCAAAGTTCATTGTTAACAGTGATAAGTTATGTTATTGATGACAAGTTTAATTGTAAACCATTATCAACGATGACATTGAACGTTTCGCACACACGCAGGCTGTGTTGACATGTTGAATGTCAGGCGTTTAAATATGATTTGAAGACTGTATGAAAGGGAAAAAGTCGGCCATTTTTCATAAATTTTGTTTAATGCAAGATACTACTTATATTGTTTGAACTGTTGAAAGATACTGAATGAATGGGTGACAATGCATATATTCATATACATGAAACCATGGCGAAAATGAATAAATGGTCATGACCATTAATTCATTTTCGCCGGGGTCGAATATATGCATTGTCACCCATTCATTCAGTATCTTTCAACATGTCAAAAAATATAAGTAAGTAGTATCTCGTATCAAGCAAAATTCATGAAAAAATGGCCGACTTTGTCCCTTTAAAAAGCTGCAGTCCACAATCCTTGGTGCTCGCATACGTGCTTGTTGAGATTGACTGTTTACGTGATGTTAGTCTTTTGTTTTCCTTGAAGGTTGCATCCATCTAATCAATTGTTCAGAGATAAAGCTGATTCAAAATCTGCCTTATAAAGACAGAACGAACAAATTGAAAACACATCATCAGTTACAGCTAAGGGTCTCAAGAAGAATGCACTATCTGTAAAGTTGATGATCGCACAAAAGCGAGTATGTTTTGTAAAACTGTAAAACTGCCAAACCCTTCGTGCAAAGCTTGGCTTGTGTTTTAAATGTTTGGCAACCAACTGGCGTATTGAATGTCAAATAATTGTGAGATCTCGTTATAATATGAAAATTGTTTCACTCTACATGTAGGCATGTTGAATCGGTTTCCAAGCTGTGGACACATCCATTTCAAAAGCAGCTGAAATTCCTCGTCTTACATCTCTCGGCATCTGGGAGAACCCGATAGTTTTATAATAAATACCAATGTGAAATCGTTCACAGACGGTTCACAAAGCACCGATGACCTCACGAAGCACCAATGACCTCTACCACTCGATGTAAATTCTATGACAAGAACATCAGTGTCTGTAAACTATAACCTCATTTCCACACTTAATCCGAATTCATTCATTACTCTCCGCTCAAAACATATCAAGCATTCGCTTAATTATAAGGGCTCGATTATTAGTCCCCACGGACACCGTCCGGGGGGACTTATAGGTTTGTGCGTCCGTGCGTGCGTCCGTGCGTGTGTGCGTGCGTCCGTCCGTCCGTCCGTTCACGCAGATATCTCAGAGATGCAAGAAGCGATTTCATTCAAACTTGGTACAAGGATTACTTCATATGTCATACATATGCACGTCGATTTGTTTTGTGATACGATCCAATATGGCCGCCAGGCGACCATTTTATTACGATTCTTTCATGTAGAGAGCCATAACTCAGACATGTTTCAACCGATTTTATTCAAAGATGGTTCAAGGACATTGACCAATGTCATAGATATGCACGTCAATTTGTTATGTGATACGATCCAATATGGCCACCAGGCGGCCATTTTATTACGATTTTTTCATGTACAGAGGCATAACTCAGACATGTTTCAACCGATTTTATTCAAAGTTGGTACAAGGACATTGACCAATGTCATAGATATGCACGTCAATTTGTTATGTGATACGATCCAATATGGCCACCAGGCGGCCATTTTATTACGATTTTTTCATGTACAGAGCCATAACTCAGACATGTTTCAACCGATTTCATGCAACGTTGGTACAAGGTTATTGACCTATGTCATACATATGTACGTCGATTTGTTATGTGATACGATCCAATATGGCTGCTAGGCAGCCATTTTATTACGATTTTTTCATGTACAGAGCCATAACTCAGACATGTTTCAACCGATATCATGCAACGTTGGTACAAGGAGATTGACTAATGTCATACATATGCATGTCAATTTGTTGTGTGATACGATCCAATATGGCTGCCTTGCGGCCATTTTGTTACGTTTTTTTCATGTACAGAGCCATAATACTCTCAGGCATATCTCAACCGATTTTATTCAAAGTTGGTACAAGGACATTAACCTATGTCATACATATGTATGTATGGCAATTTGTTTCATGATATGATCCAATATGGCTGCATGGCAGCCATTTTGTTACAATTTTTTAGTGTCCTTAGCCAAAACTTGGGCATGTCTCAACTAATTTTATTCACCGATTTTATTCAAACTTAGTACAAGGACATTGACCTATGTCATACATATGCACATTGATTTGTTTTTATGATACAATCCAATATGGCCGCCATGTGGCCATTTTTTCCGATTTTTTCATGTCCGGAACCATAACTCGGACATGTATCAAGCAAATTTATTCAAAGTTGGTACAAGGACATTGACTTATTTATACATATGTATGTCGATTGGTTTCACGAGATGGTCCAATATGGCCACATGGTAGCAATTTTGTTATGGTTGTTTCATGTCGAGAGCCATAACTCTGGCAAGTCTCAACTGATCTTATTCAAAGTTGGTACATGTACATTGACTTACGTCATACATATACATGTTGATTTTTTAAACAGTAAGATCAAATATCGCTGCATGGCGGTGATTTTGTTACAATTTTCAAATGTACAGAGCCATAACTCAGACATATTTCCACCAGTATCATTCAAAGTTGGTACAAAGACCTATTTCATACATATGCTCGTCAATTTATTTCACGTCATGTAGCAGTAACATGTCAATTATTGAAGTTTCGTAAGTAGGCTGATATGTCAAGAAATACGTACTGCATCAAAATCATGAAACTTTATACAGATGTTAACTGATGTTAAGCTCACATTGCTTTAACATTGAAAAAGACATTTATCAGTGTCATTTTAATTAATTTGTAATTGCATAAGTAATGAACTTTCCTAATTAGGGTGACATAGCCACAAATTAATACAACGTCAAATGTGATGAAACTTGATACAGATGTTGATCATATGGTGTTGTAAATACTGCATCAAACTTTATGATATATGGTACCATTGATAATCTGTCAAGTGTTAGAATTGTATGCAAAAATGTTTTGCAACATCCTGTTGATTAATTCCTAGTTGACTCATTTTATGAACTTTAGGATGGTGGCCTACATTGGTTTTATGTTTTCATCACCATGGAACTCATTCTTGGCCATTGAGCGCCATCTGTATCAAAGTATTTTTATCACAGACCTAATTAATGAAGAGGACTCTATCCTCTCTGAGGATATGTAATCAAAGTACCCATTAACAAGTGGGGACTGTGTCATCAACGATGACTTGTTATAATGTAGAAATAACGGGCGACGCGCTGACAATTAACGTTTATTTATGGGCAAGGGCGAGAGGAAAGCCAAAAATTAACGGGCGAGGCTTGCCGAGACCGTTAATTTGGCTTTCCTCGAGCCCGCGCCCATAAATAAACGTTAATGGTCAGTGCGGAGTCTGTTATTTCCATTATATTATCAACGAACCGGAGAAAACCGTCAAAGTTCCCGAAAATTTTCGGAGCGAACGACAACTGGGCCCCAGAACTGAGCAATATGCGACGCACTGTCACGCGCGCTGTAAAATATTTGCAAATCTGGAAATATTTTTAGAAAAAAGTATCTCAACCTGACCCACATATGCTCCATTTTATTTTTTGATTGATTATGATTTACGTTTGAGCTGTAAAGTTACGATACTTTGAGTTGTTAATCTCACTATTCATATTCACGGGCATATAAACAGACCATTACTGTGTACTTGTGGTCAGTCACGTGGTTCAGCTTGACCAATCAAAATGCGACAGGCAGGGCATGGTAATATAATTACTCATAACTAGAAAGTGGCTTTAGCATTTTAATTTAAGGTACAGTAAATGTAACTTTTGACAATTTTTTTTCAAGTTTTTCTCAGCAGATCAACATTGACTGCCTTATGTGTCTCGTTCATTGTCACTGTTGATTATCAACTTTAGGTCCGGACTCGTTTTCAGTTGTCAGCAACAAAAATGCAAGTCCCCACTGAACGCCATATTGACCAACCTGATAAGGAGTTGACTCTGAAATTATTACTGGCAGATGGAACAAAAACACTGAAAAGATGTCAAAAAAATCTATGTAGCATTAAACGATTGAGAAGTGAATTTCGTTGAAAACACATACGGATTGTATGCAACCAACGATGAATAATGTAGCCACAGACAACTAAAATCCGTAGCTTACTTTTCGGCAACAGTTCAATAATTATGTTTATTACCACGATGGTGTCGTTGAGCTGAAATCGTGCGCTGCAACGCGAGATATCAGTGGCGGCCGTCATGTGATGACCGTGAATCAAACCGACCAGCACCTACGGAATCGTAATCTGAACTTAGAAAGTTCGTACTTCATCATGTGATAGAGGGACCGTGATCGAACGATGGGACGATGAATCATGATTAGAACAAACAAGACGTATCATTTCCACGTTACATCAAGTGACACATTTTTATTTTCTAATTTTAAGCATATCTTACTTTTAGAAGTGACAACATTGTACAAAATTTCCACGACGGTTCCGCTGTAGGCGATCCTGTATACAGCAGTTTGGTCTTTTAGTTTACGCCCGTGTTGCTGTCTGCTGCTGATTCGCAACTGTGCCACCTTCTGCTTAGTGACCGCAACAATTGGTGGACGAAATCCGGGTAGAGAGCAAAGGTAGACAGCCAAAGTGTTGTACCAAAGACAACGTGATTTATTACTTCTCGAGGATCCGCTTAAATCCATACCGTCTATTCCTCGCAAAATCTTACAATTCAGGGTTTAAATACCTTTCTACATCTGTACATTCTCGTCACTTTCTAAAAATAAAGAATGCTGACGTGTAACATGCTTACGTGAAAATATTAGTCATGCTTAAATTTAGAAAATAAACAATCATAAATTGTCTGTTCTTGTCACTTGGTGCAGCATGGAAATCACACGTGTTATTTGTCCTAATAATGATTGATCATTCAATCGTTCGATACAAGGAATTTTCAAGTAGACTGTGACAATACAAATACTTCTTATACTTTCCTCGAACACGTGTACACATTATTGATAAGATGATACCAAATAATACGCCCTTCTATGATGGTTTACCGTAAACTACATGTTGGCCGTCACTTCAAATTAAACAATCTCCCCGGTTAGACGAAAAAATTACATACAATCTAAACGGAAATTATTTTGAACACCTATTTACATCTTACTTTGAGTTGCGCTAGTTGGCAGCTATGATACACCTATTTTATGTTTAAACTTCATGAGCTATGACCTTGATATAGTTTCCAGTATATTAGTAGCGTCTACAAAATTAAGGAGCTTTGCTATTCACACAGCCATGCTCAAACGCCTGGTGTCAATTTCTCCACAGAGCCTGTACATGCGTAATGTTATGTTCAATATTATTTTTAAAAACAATTCTTGTCCGGAATAGCATGACTAGAGTTCACTTGTCAACAATAAATCGCTCCCCCACATTGCATCGTTTCAGTACGATCAATACTTGTATTTAAAGATACTGTCGTATAAGAGACAAAGAATGATATATTTTGTTTTATGAAATAAGTTGATTGCGACTTTGTCCTAAGCTACTGCAACTTTAACTTTAAGGTAATTGTAAAGGCTTCTTGGCAACGTTTAAAAGCATGAATATTCGTGGAGTGCACTCGTGAACTGAGCTTAAAATGGGAAAGTAAAAAATAGCAATTTCAATACAGTTTTTCGTTAGATGAACTCCTGTTTTAGCCTATAAAATACGTAAAAACTCAGTCGTGGAACGGGCTCGCGCATACTGGAAAATAAAAAATGACATTTCAACACAATGTCGTTTTTCTTCCGTTTGTTTAAACCACAGACACTGTCGGTAGCACAACAGAGTATACAGTTTTGCATGCTATGATTTATTGTACAGTACATGTATGGAGTCTAAGTAATGTGTTATACACATCGATTGCAAATGGGATGAAAATGTATCTTTCACCACCCAGGGAGGTGTTAGCTCGTTATAGCTATACTAATTGTCTATCATGTCTTCAAGATTTCTATAAAACACTTGTCATAAGGCTAACCGCCACTAAAACGTTAGAAAAACGGAAAATAAATCAACCATTTGTTTATTTCGTTCTTGACTTTTTTATGACTTTTGAAATCACAGATGCGAATACATATACTCTGAAACAGTCAGTGCCCACAAATTCCTTTCTTAGCTTCTTTTATACGTTAAAACTTTCAAGCGTGGTATGTTGGTCTCCATTCAAGACAGCTTTGTCCAGTCAATCAATTTGATTAGAAATAAAGCTGATTAAAAAACGCGCCCCTTATAATAATGATCAACTGATATTTCCCGTTTCATAAATAGCTCTATACCTCATTGTAGAAAGATACTGTTTATTTCTCACTGATAAAGTAATCAATATTAAATACAAGATATCGATTCCCGGCCACTTTTTATCCGCAAGAATCTGTTACATACAAACAAAGTTATGTTTTGTGTGTATGTTGCTAAACCTAAAGTAAGGTTAAGATTGGAAAAAGGCATTTTGTTTTTTTTCAATTATGAGGCCAGTCCGCTAGTCAGTCACTAGGTTCAGGTCAGGTTTCAGATCCTGCCATTTAAGTATCTTACCCAAATTGGAATGTTTGCATATGAAACAATTTTGCTATTGCATGTGCAGAAGTGTATCGGAGTTTGCTCGAGTAGATTAAATCAAGTAGTTTAATTTTAGAAATGGAAATTCCAATTTGTGGAACCTTCTTTGTATCAGTTTGCGTGCCTCGAAAGTGAAAGACTTAAACTTTTGGTCAAACTTTCCCAAATGAAACTTCCGACCATTATCTTACCAATTAAATAGTACAAAAATCAGGGGCTCACCGTGTAAAAGTCGGTACTAGAGAAACAAAGACACATATACCTAACATTGTCTCTGTATTAACTCGATGGGGAAAAATAAAATTTTAGATTTTTGAAAATTAAGAACGTGAATTTGTTTAACTCAAAGAGCTTTAAAATGAGTACCCACGAGAGGTAGATAAAAAAAGTAAAAATCAGAGAGTCGAGATATTTATCCCCAAGGCTCATTTTACCTCAACTTAAAGAACAGACTGTTATCCCTTGGTTCAGATCAAGCAGGATTTTTAATATCATCTTACTTTCATTATCAATGGCTTTTCGTCCAATTCCATTTTAAAGGCCTCTCATTCAATTCTTGTGCAATTAGGCTGACAGACAGAGTAATTTTTCAAGACAATACTATTTTACGTACGACCTCTTGACCTCATTACTTAACGAGCTCGTAAAATGTGGACACCACAGCGCAAAGAAAACCATAGCAAGGTCATGCCATGTTTTTTTCCTCGCGCTGGTACTGATACGTTACATCACTGCTTTGAAAATGACACGGAACATTTGATGTGAAACATGATAATGAAGGCAAATGTTTTTCTCAAAGATGTTTACATTACAATTTTCTAGTGACAGAAGAAGAAAGTCTGTGCTACGCGGTGAGGGTACCAGCCAAGCAAACCACCCACTGTCTCTATATCCTTCTTGATCATCTATCGAGATAAATTGTTTTACTGAAAGAACGAAAATATTATTTAACTTTCTCTAATGGCTTACGTTGAGAGATACTTGAGTATACTTTGTAAAGGTTAATTGTATGCCTCAGAGTGGAAATTTATTGAAAACTTTAAACTTGCTGGATAAAAAGGTGCCGGGCGTGTATAAATAGTACAAGACTAAACCAGCCTTTCATATGACAACCACGTGCCTGGAAACTGCGTTCGTTCATGATCCCTGGAAAAGCAAGTAGGTATACATGGCAACCAATACGACCCTGGGGTTAACGTAAGAATAACAGTCTTTAAATTATGTCTTATGTTCTTGTCGGTAGCTGCTATTATTTCACATTATCTTTGCAACGTTTTGAAATGGACTATGTCGATTGCGCTGGCACGATAAAATATTATTAGCCCTGCGTAGATGCTGTATCTTTCCGGCGTTGCAGGGCGTTATACGGCCTCCCATCACATGTTGTGGGATGCCGTATAACGCCGGCAACACACAGCATCGTACAGGCTAAGTTTGGTATACTTGTTATCGACAAGTGCTCGACCGGTGCAACGTACTTTCATGGTGTGTTAGAATTGTGTAGAATAAAAATATTAACTTCAGAAAGAGAAATCTCTTATACCATCACACTCGTTTTGGTTTTTTTAAGAAATAAATATTATTCAAATATTACTCGCACACTATGCTGATTACTGCCAAGAGATCGATTTGACGTCATAAATAGGCTATTTTGGTGATTCTCCGAAGTGTCGTCCGAAACTTGTAAATCAAAAGCGCGCTCGGAGGTCATATATAAACGCCCTAAACCTGCTACAGTCAAATATTCTCCCTACATTTACAAACTGACTATCCAATTGCACATATGTTTAGTTCTTTCCTACTTCAACCAGTTCTTAAGGATGACCCAGACATGTGTAATACGGTATCAAATTCAGACATTCTCTGTGGGAGTTCTGGCTAACCTCCTCTGTTCTGCAGTGACGTTGAGTTATTCCCACACTGCCATGACGAATGACAACGGCCACACTCTTAGGCACGCGCAGCACCAGTCTTGATTTATCCACATGCAAGAATTATGCAATAATGCAATGACTTTCCTTGATTCTCTGCCAATGTTGGACAGACGATGACAACCGAGAAACGTATGTCCGCATGTGGTATGATCAAAACTTACCGTATCGTAACCTATCATGTTTCTTGAAAATTTCGAGGGTAGACCTATTTTGAGAATCACGAATCAAAGAATCAAGGATTGAGAATCACATTAAAATTGGCATCTGAGTGTCAAATTGCAGGAACTGTATACAACTACGGTCCTTTGATGCTATCACCAGTTTCAAAACTTTTACCAGAGTTCCGTCATCAGTCCCCTAAAATTCATCTTTAGCCTCAATCGTGTGGAATAATTGATTGATTGTATATATTACCAGCACAAAAGCAAAAGGTGGAAAAGTGTACATCGCTACATCTGATTTTAATCAGATTGGTTCAGCATCGAGTTCGAATCTGATCGAATATACGTACAGTCTGTTCGTTTCATTCATCGGGCCAAATTGAAAGTGTTGTCGAAAGTTTGCAGTTGGTTTCTACTTCTCATCTGTGAACAATCGACTGTGGGCGTACGTCCTTGGCAAATGAGTCTTCGTAGGGTGGCATATTAGGTGATGGAGGCAAAGGCTCGGATATCGCGGGAATGCGCGTAACTATCCACGGTTGATATGTAGGAGGGGATTGTGAAAATATGTGATTCACTTTAGTCGTAACTTGTCAAGGCCGATGTAAAAGGGGCAAAAATATCACAAAAGATGGCAAAAAATTACAAATATTGATCTTTGTCAAAGGCGCGGACATAAATTGTTTTGATTACAGAACGTGTTGGAACGACACCTAGTCATTACATTTACACAAGTGTTTATTTTTCAAGCGTGCTAGCAACATCCGAAAACATAGTAATTATTTTTCAATTTGCTTTCTAATTTCAGTAAAACAGCCTACACTCGGCTCGTTGTGATGTTTGAGCAAATAAACACGAAAACCACTCAGAGTACAGAGGAAGCTGACTTGTAACTGTTACGTTTAAGCGTTTCTGGCAATACTTGACATGTCATATTTATCACGATGAAAGGATTAGAGGAAAATGTGCACGTTATTGAAAGGTTGCAGGGAGAAAGAACTTGAAACAGACCAAAATCATCGTTTTGTCTTCACTCTAGAAGATCCTTTCAAATTAAACATTATACCAACTACATTTTTCGGATCCACAATAAACATTGAAAGGACGGTCGACATATAAACCATTCATCCTGCTAGAGATTGAAGCGATGAAGAAAACGATCAAATTGATTTCCTGTTATTTACAAAAGCACCAATGGTATCTCTTCACGACTAATCTCAAAAGTAGATGCTTCGTAAAGAATACAGTTGCCATATGAGACATTTCATATTTCATAAAATGACATTTACTTAACTTTAATGGTATTTTGGTTTTCATTGTCCAGGAAAAATGGCCTAAATAATTACATTCTTGTAAAGATAATATAGTCGACTGCAAGCCGTATAAATTTTTGCACGCCCTTTATTGATTGTGCGACGCCGTATAGAAAGAAGGAACACTGCCAAATGAATTGAAATGATGTTTACGCTTGAGGTAGTATGCGCCTCGAAAGTGAAAACTTACACTTTTGCTCAAACTTTACTGAATGAAACTTTTCAACCATTCTCTTACTAAATCAACAATAAAAATCGGGGGTCACCATGCAAACTTCGAAACCAGAGAAACAAATTACCTATTATTTTGCTACATGTATTTGAAATTCAAAATGGCCGCCACTCCTAGGCCTGTATTAACTCTATGAGGGAAGTAGTCCGGGGTCAATTGTCAGTCCGTGTGTTTTTAGTGAAGATTTTTGCCAACCTAGCTCATCGATTTACTTAATGGTCAAGTTTTTCAAAAAAAATTGTTGGCATTTTTTCTGACAACTCTGAAGGTCATTTCAAGGTCATTTCCTTAAAATCGACAAAAATCGTTTTTTCTTAGACATGAACAGACTTTATGGCCAATTTGCAACCATATTACCTTTGGAAACATGCATTTTGATGTGAATTATTCCTTACAATCATTAACATCGCAGTTTTTCGAAAAAAAACCGGTTATTGTATTAAAAATATATAGAACTACTTTACCAAAGGTCAATTGAAGGTCAGTATGAAATTTCTTTCTAATTTTCGTAGAAATGCCTTCCATATCTTAAAACATCACAATGATTATCTTGTATACAATTTCAGATTCATAAAACTTATACAACATTCTCAGGAAGTCAGATGTCTAACATTTCCTGTCAAAGGTCAATGACTTTTAATGCCATAATCTCTAATATGAAGAAAGTTTTGTTATAAAAGTAATACGATCACACAGCAACATCAAAACTTTGATAACTGTGCATGAGTGACTTCCAAAAAAACAGAAGATTTTCATGCTTAAGTTGTTAATCATTATCAAAATCATCAACAAAAGTGTCACTTATAGGAGGTGAACAGTTCGGACAATAATTTTCATCAGCCTCACAGTGAACATACTTTCCGTACATGTGATGTCATTGCATTCGTCTTGCAAGAGCAGATATTTGTTTTGTATATATTTTGTTTACAAGAATATCTGATCAAATGCACAACAGCTTCAGGGAAAGGAGGAAGCATGCTTACTATGGGTATGAATGTGTTTTCCTCCAGCTTCCATTGTTAGTTTGCTGGAGGTGGCAAGTCAGGTTAGGCAATGATATCATTTTCCATATCATTGTTTGATAATGGACTCTGAGAATTGCTTGGATAAGACTGCCTTTGGTTGGTGTACTTCTTGAAAATGATATTGCTTTTCTCAAAATTTTGGCAGCTTTGAACAGTACTCTTACATTTTCCTCTGTACTTTCCTCAGCAACTCCCTGTATTGCTGCATCTTTAGTAGCATTTAGCAAAACCAATTCTGGTTCACTGTGTCGTGCAGATTTTCCAAATTCCACACTTTTATGTGATCAGTTATAATTTTCTTTAATTTCCTATTTCCAATTGATGGGTTCACAATTCCATGTTCCTTACGTATTGCCAAATATGAGTCATGTACTTCACCCAGGTTTAAAACTGAACCTTCAGCTAAAGAATTTTCCAACAAGGAAACAATTGATATCTGCAGCAAGCATGGTGGTATTTATCATTACTGACATTTGCAGATCCAGTCTCACACAATGAGTCTGCATTTGTGTTTAAATTTCGCAATACATTTTCAATGTTTTTGGTCCAACATCTTTTGTGATTGATATTTAATGTCATGGCTCTAGCATCCTTTGGATCTTTTGCACCACTGAGTCTGACTTTTAACAAGTCTGATTTTGTTTGGTTTACTGCTTTTGTGGTTTTTCCCAGGCATTGAATGAAGAAACCTCATGGAGAGGACCCAAAGGAAATATATAATGTTGACAGACAAAACACATGCTTTTGTCGTATGTACTAGCTGATGATCTAGTGAAAGCAACTTAAGGTTCAGATGAACCAGCACTTTACATGGTAGATGAGGGTAAAGTTGGTGTACAGGGTCGTCCACGAGCTAAACCTATTAATACAGAGCTATCACATTGCTCTAACGCTTTTTCATAGCGCAATTTTGTTCACTGCAGTAGACCTTTGTGGCAAGTATTTGCATAGCATCTCCTATGCCAGCAAGCTCCACAATCTCGAAGGGAAGAGGAATCATCATCCTTGAGTCTTGAACATATTCTTGGAAAGACATCACCACAAACTTCACCTCTCTGGTGAGCAAACTCCAGCACTGTGTCATATTCAGTGGGATAGTGACACAAGCTCACTACTTGCTTCCTGACATATCAGGCATAACGTCCTCTTTTCGGAGGAATGAAATGCTTTTTACTGAAAGTTTTGACGAAGTTATTTGCATGCAATGTCAGTTATGTGAAATATGTATATGTGAAATGCAACCACTAAATAACAAGATTCGGTGACAATAAAATATCGAGTAAATAGCCTTTGGATAACGGTTTCTGAGAAACTACTAACACCGTACATGGCTAATCTCGTCGTTTTTAACCCTAAATAATCTACGGACTTCCAGTGTCTCACAATAAAGGTTCAACCCATCGTTAATGAATCATTTTTTGTACTCAGTATCAATATCTTAACAATGGGTGTCTTGGTTAGTACAACATTGTGCGTACTGGAGTTGATTTTCAAAAGCCACAGGTAGTAGCCAATATTTCTCAGCGCAGAGGCTTAGTTTGATAAATGGCTTCTGCATGTAGCCTATGATTAGCAACAAGTCTCTAATCTCTGCTATTGTTAGGAAAAAATTCAAATCGTTTTACATGACTTGGAGAGAAATGCGAGGAAAAGGGATGACTTACTGTCACTACAAGCAGAAAGTACACACTGCTAGCTGCACAGCAATCCTGTCTACACTAGTGAAATTTTGCACAGAGGTCTGGAATTTACAACCTACCAGAGTTGGTAATACTGCGGATGGCTTACGCCGAGATGCAGGGAAATTTATGATGTAGTTGTCAAGCACAGTGCATGTCAAAAACCGATCTGTGTCATTATTTAACACAGTGCATGGAAAAAGATGTACAACTGCAATACAAGCAAATCCTTGTAATTGCATATAAATTCATATAAAATGGTAAAAAACTAAAACAATAAGGTTTTTAAAATGAGCTGTGAAGTTCCCTTCCACCACTGAAGGTATTATAAAGTAATTTGGTCAATGATTATAGCCAATTTGTATGCACTACAATGCTTAATCAATGGAATTTGTGGAGTAACGAATGACCTTGAATTTGACCTTGACAAAGTGGAAAGAAAAAATGCCAACAATGTTTTTTGGACTCTCCAGATATTAAGGAACAAAATGATATTGTTGACAAGAGTCTTCACGAAATGCACACGGAAGCCAAAATCATGACAAGTGACCCAGGGACTAAAGATGAATTTTGGATTTTCGAAAAACTAAGAGGGTGAAAGGTTTATTCTCCAAGAGCTTTAAAATGAGATCCCACAAGTGGTTGATCAGAAAAGAATGTAGAAATTTGAGAGTCCGACTCGCTGTCCCCAAGGTACGGTCTACCTAAAAAAGACGTATGCCATCTACTAAAAAGATCACATACCGATACATGCACATTTTATTTATTTGGCTGATTAAAGCGCTTTACAAAATGATGACACAGAAAAAAAAACGCAAGAGACATTGAATGAGAAATGTGATTTTAGGAACTCACTGGTTTCATGAAAACGTAGCTCATGAATAGGCATGTGTTTGTGTGAGTTTTTTGTCAGCGTCAATCCATCGTAATGAAGTCGAGCAAATGTCATTTCAAGCATTTTTAGTTTCCGTTTCAGAGTTCTGAAATTCATTATACCGTGACAAGATTGAGTGTTCCAGGACACAAATAACTGTTAACGTCATTAGAATAGAGAGTGATATGTGAAATTTAGATTTGTCATAATTTATCACTATACCTCGATAAAGCCTACAAGGGAGACGACCGTTTTTCATAGTACTCCGCCTTTAGCAAATTAACTACATCATGACGCCGTGTAAACAAAGCATGACAATGTTCTCTTTGAGTAATTTGAGTTGACTTGCTGTGGTTGAAAAGTGTTTACTCTTTTAAGAGACCAGACGACAGTAATAGTATTACTGCTTCCTCTATTGCATTTTTCTCAATTTTGTGGTTTGCTCTTGTACCATTCGACGACGTCCTCGGGACGCGTTCGTGCAGTTTTGCAACAAAGCTTCGACTGAGGGGATCATTGCATGTAGGTTACCCACAACGCAAATAGAAAGCACTCACAACTCTTAGCATTGGCTGCATATTTTGAATCATCGCCAGACATGACCTTTACCCTCTTGCAGCCCCCTCGTTTGCAATGGATCGCGACCATCTCCCATCCTGATTTTCTACTTAATGATGTTGTTGCGGTTCAGTGAGCTGGCTTAGCCTGGTTTCGCCTCCTTTTGGTCCGCGGACTAGCTGGGCCATACCGTTGAGACAGGCCTGCCGTTGAGAGCACTTCAATCCTTGATCAATGTAGTCTCTGAGAGATGCCAGACATATAAATCATACCCACCGAAGCTCTGTTCCCTTGTTGCAATCAAATCTTCACGGAGACAGCTGAGTCACCAGATAGGCTTGCTGGGCACACCAATTACGATCAGATAGGGTTTCACGGCCTTGCCTACAGAACAGTGGAATCTGTCACATTTGCTTGGCTTAACGAGTCACAAAGCCCATGACACTAAACAGATCACGTGAATCGGGAAAGTGATTTCAGGATAGGACTGAATCGAGTTGACTCGACTATGCTCTTGGGACTGGGTTTGCCTGGACCATGTACTGGTGTAGGCGTCTGTAAAACTATGAAAATATTTCATATAATGGAAAGGAGACCCATTAAGACTGGAGGCGTTATAAAAGGAATATCTCTTCCCTCAGAATCGCAATACGCAATAAATGCACGTTTGATGGTTACTGATGCCAAATGCAACTGTCAGTTATTGCAAATATTGCCATCCAATCATTTGAACATGCACAATCTTACGCACAATTTCCTTTCTAGAACATTTGAAAATAATGTCAACAATAAATATGACCTTATAAAAAGTTAATCTTTTAATTCCACGCCACATTTCAGAACATATTCGTAGTACATTTGACTATGTGTGTACAGGATTACAACATAGAGTACATGAAACTTACTTTGTATGTCCGTGTGTGGCATTATCTGCTTCGCGTGACTAATGATGTTTGATTCAATTGGGGCAAGTTTATGATTTTTAAAACACACCTGAGCAACACTTGGCTAAGTGCCTATCTTAGTTTTCAGTGGTGAATAAATAGTAACATACCCTCTAAGATAATGCCTAATTGTCTTACAATTCTGAGTGGACCCAGTATTCTGCAGTCCTGCTATTTCGATGAAAGGACACTTTAATGGCCAAAACGTCCTTACGACGAGTTAGGCATAGCTTGTAACTTCAACTTACTCATGACTTTTTAATTATCGCAGTTTCCGCTTTTCAAAGTAGACCGCTGACGAGTAAAACACATGGCCAATCTTAACTTGAAGTTGAACAGAGTCAGGGTGTGTGCCAAGCGATGACAGATATTGACCCCTTTGACCTCTTGTTTGTTTTACGTTACCATTGCCGATGACTCTGGACGTGATATATCCCGCCACTCACGCTTAGTGACACTTGTTGAAGTTCGGGAACCCGATCATGACAAAGAGAGGAAGACAGTAAGGAAAATCCCTGCGATTGATCGAGAAATGCTGTTTCCGACTTTCAACACTTGCTCTGTGAAATTAAGACGGACAAATTCTTTTGGACTTGGTAAGAGAAATAACCCTTTGAGTGCTACAATTTTTCCCATAAAAATAATAGTGCAACATTTTACCAAATTTTATGAATTTTTCTGTAATGTTGGAATAATTTTGAACCAAATGGTCATCACATTTCATTGGTTACAGTTTGTTATCAAAATTTGGGCAAAACTCTGAAAAAAATGACCACTTGCAGGGTATATTTTATAAAGACGACAAAATTGACTTTGGCTTAAGGAGACAGTACTGAAGCTTCTGGTGGTATTTTCATAAATTTTGATCTTGAGTACAAGTTTATTTTATTCCCCTCCCTGGAGTATGTTTAACCTTTTGAGTGCTGTAATTTTTCCCACCAAAATTATAGTGCAACATTTTCAAATTTTTATAAATTTTTCTGTAATTTATTTGGTAATTTTGGACCAAATGGACACTATATTTCATTGGCTACAGGGTTTTAGCAAATCTGTTGAATAAAAATTGACTGGGTTAAATTTTGTGAAGGTGACAAAAATTGACTTTGGCGCTCAAAGGGTTAATTACGAAGTATTGACAACGCATTGTGTTTACAGTGTACGTCTTCATTGTTGGCATTCGATTGTGAATGTACAATACTGTTGGACACTGCACACAGGCTGTATCGACAAGCTGAACACTCGGCATTTCGGCATGGTTTTAGGAGGAGATCAAGAAACTGTAATATGCAAACGGAGTAACAATGAGGCAAATGTTTCAAAAGTCACACCTTATGGACAATTATTCCTGTCACACCATTTCGATTCAAAGAGGTTCATCTTTGCCAAAGAAACCACTGTAGTGAAAGGATTGAAAAAAAATCGATTTTCAGGTAGTATGCAGCTTCGAAAGTGAAAGACTTAAACTTTTCTCAAACTTTCCTCAAGGAATATTCAACCATTCTCTTTCGAAACACAAGAATAAAAATCGGGGGTCACCATGCAAATTTTGGTAGAGAGAAACGAACTACCCAAGTTTTTCTTGAATTTCAAAGTGGCCGCCATAAGGTGTTAACTCAAAGGAGAAAAATAAAATTTTAGATTTTTCAAAAAACTAAAACGTTGAAAGTTTTTCTTACTCCAAGGGCTTCAAAATGAACCCCTAAAGCTGTACATCACGAACGAATTGAAAGAGTTTGAGAATATTTGAGAATCTAATAAATATCTGTCCCCGTGGCTCATTCTGCCTCAAAGGAATCGACCAATATGGCGAAACTGGGATTTTTGGTGCCCATTATCGTGTTTTGTGCCTTCGCTTGTGTCCTAATTCTGTCAGCAAAAAGTCCCGATAAATTAACTGTGTACAAGTACTTGTGTAAAAATTGCATAGCTCTTTTGGTTTCCCACATTCTTCAGCCGGATGTCATACCGGAACTCTTCAATCGCTCACTGTATCACTCACATACCCGGACAATGGCTGTAAAATCCGGGAGCATTCTGATAAACTTTGAAAAACGGACTGCGCCTGTCGTTTACGTGACTTCAAAATGATGTCATGAGAAATTTATAAACAGGAAGAATGCTAACTACGTCAAGAAGAAAAATAAATTTTTGCAACTATTGACGTCATTTCAATCTCATCAACTGTAATGGCAGATTATTTATTTTCACATGAATCACACATTTTCACATGAATCGTTCGCTCTAAGTTATATCGATCGGTCCCGAGTAAATTGAAGCAATTACATATGTCATATTCAGGTTCTTATGCGCTAGGGACAAAATGTGGATATGCAGAACAGGTGCACATCTAACCATAGTTATAGAGCTTGCTGTATCACTTTACATGGATAACGCCCGGCGATATTTAAATGCCAGTGTTAAAGATTTGCAAGAAAAATTCTGACAGATTCTCTGATCTAGTCACACATCTGTGAATAGTCTCTTCCAATGTCGTAACTGATGTACAGTGAGCATCATCAGATGCATGCTTATGTTCTAGACATCCTTGTGATATCAGTTGTTTTACACTTAAGAATTACCATGAACTATCATCCATCGATGCAGTCTAATCAATATTTTGTTTCAAGACTTTGTTTGCAATACATACATACATACATTCATACATACATTCATACATACATACATACATACATACATACATACATACATACATACATACATACATACATACATACACACGTAAAAATACAATATACCAGTACTTTCATCGTCTTGCCGTAAAAAGTAATGTCTCGGTCAAAAATACGCCGTCTAATTGTCCCTTTGCCGCTACCCTCGTATAGAGGGCTCATAATAATTCCACCTTAAACTTTATGAGGAACCATGACCTCCACTAAGATATGGTAACCATGTGATTGAAGAGTAACTGAGGTTAGAAGGGGCTTGACTAACTTAGTCAATGATGTTGATTGTTGTCAGTAAAGGCTGTGTTATGCATTTGATTCTGATATCATGGTGGTTTTTCACATTTCCATGTGGTAACAACATTCGCTGGCGTAAGAAACAATGGTAAACCAAGAAATGTTTTGGTTTCATAACGATAATTGAATGATCAGACACAATTCCCAGGCTCATGTCAGACATATATTTTCCAATTATTTCAAGCATGAATCGATGATATTTTGTTACATACTGTGGTGATTTGTCATCAAGTTTTTGCATTCCAATATCAATATGACACGACTGTGTTATTGTAATTTTATCTTTACTACCTCTGTAGAGGAAGTCGTGGTTTTCGAAGCAAAGTTTCTTTTTTAAAGCGTAAACAAGAAAAATGGAACAATTTAAAATATGTTTGTGAAAGATTTCCGTACAAAGACTGGGTGTTTTGGGATAGTTAGAGCATCAAATACAGACTTTGATGATAACGTTTGTTTGCCAGGAACAAATATTTAGCCTCTTCTTGATTTGTTGAATGCTGTTAACTTTTATCGTGTGTGTCATGTTAGCTTGAACGTGGCCAATTAATCACGCCACAAGCAAGGGGGCTCTACTCCTGCCTAAGATAACAGCAGTTACAGCACAGCTTTCCAAAGAAAAATCACCAATAATGTTTGTAGACGACAGCTAAAACAACTAACTTGCAGTAATCTTTTTAACCATAGCGTTGAGAATTTCTCATGAGATAGTCCGTCTGAAAGTGTATGATCCCGAATAATTTTCTACAAACTTTGAGATTATATAGGGGGCCGTTCAAAAAAATGAGAAGAAATCTGTGTCAAAGTGTTGTCTGATTTGTATGCCCTCAATGCATGGGTCCATATGCCATCAATTAACTCTTCGCCTCCGAAGAAAACAACTTCGAACCACATACTTCTTGAAGACCACAGCGGCCTTCCCTGGTTCACTGGTGTCCTTAATCACAGATGTTCAACCACTGCAAAACACGTGTCTAGGGCCAGGAATACAAATAAGCGTCTCAAGAAAAAATTGGCTCCCGCTATGACGGAGGAAACACTCCCGTTTGTTTAACCTTCGTTTGACTATTAACAATTTCCCGTCGGATTGAAGTTTGATGATGTGGTAAACACGGGTAACATTTCTTACACGCATGTGGTCGTCATGGTCTTCCACTTTTACAGAGAGTAGTATATTGTGCTATAGAAAAGTCTTCGTAGTTCTGTAAAGCAAACTCGATTATATAAATCGACGAGATTTAAATGTGCAGTTATGTTTAGCGGAATGTTGATGTACGACACTGGTTTGCTGAAGGCTATATATTTGGACGGGGCACATGTTAAGACGAGGCAAAGGATGTTAAATGACGCACAAGTACACGGACGCAGTGGAAATTAATGATATATGTGGTTCTTGGATTGTAACCTTAAAGTGGTAAAAATCCGCACATGGACAAGCACACTTGTGTGGTAATTTCGTCAAAATAACATAGATACAATTTCCTGTTTTGCAAAGAAGGTGCCTTCAGTGCATAAATCAAAAGAACCCCAATAACTATGATTTTGGATATTTGAAAGGAGAGGAAGAAGTGGATTAACAATCGTTAACTTTTTTCAATGTCATGTATTTTATTTTACATCCTAAGAGTAAGACTATGTTAAAACGCGGAGAGAGGACAGCTAGACTGCTTGTAAATTGAACAATCCTGATCTTTTCTTCAGCTCGGGCCTCAATTCTTCTGATACAAATAAACAAACGCATGAGTAGTGTGCCAGAAATATTTCCCAGCCTGACCTCAGTTGACCCTTCCGACGGCATGGGGAGTCACACTGTAGCGCTGCACTTTGGTATGTACTATATAAGTTTATGGGCGTCGCAGGGCGGACGATAAGCCCGCTATCAATAGACAATGGAAGATCCGGGCCGCTGATTGGCTGCCTTAGAGCAACCTACGCATGATTATTATCCGGGCCCGATGTTGAACTCATAAATATGTCCCAGTATTCGGTAAGTCATCTGTCTCTGCAATTCTAAGAATACGGATTATGCATATCTGATGCGGTGTATTTATTGAGTAGTGTCTGCGTTGTTTTGTCGTTTGGAACCTTTCGTTGGGAAGAAGACGATTTCAGATAATATGGCGGTAAGATACACTCTATGTTTGACCTAACTTCAAGTTTGCCTTTCAGTATTTAACACACATATATTTACTATTACTTTCTTACCTTTATGCGTGCCGGGCTCGTCGCTCTGGTCCCTATAACGACTTTTGTCGTCAAAGCTTGGAAATACACAGCAATCCACTGCTTTGAGCAAGACAGTACTGTGTTCATGCATGGGGTTTAACGGCGGTCAACAACATCAGCGCGCCTTCGAATTCTACTTGATTCAAGGAGTTCATCCACAGCTTGGAGACCAGACGAGATAGTTGATGTGTTTCTATGGTGACGCTGATAAATTCATGGACACGTATATCTAAACAAGCCTTCATTAATATCAACACACTGACAGAAATTGAGAATACGCTTAAGATAGATATTTATCATTTAAATTTTTTTTTCACATCCCGCGAAAAATCATCCTGCAGCAAATGTGTATTTAAACTACAGTTTTAAATGAGTTCTGAAAAATTCGTCTGCCACACCCTGCCTCGACTTGCTCGTTTGGTGGAAGGCGAGCGCAGTGAGCTCTTAACAACTGGAGATAAAAGAAATATCTGAACTACCAACATCTGTGATGTAGCAAGCTTGTTTTTCTCTCCCGCCATGGTAAATTGAAGTGAAACAACTTCTGCGTGTTACCGAAACCGTAAACTGTGCGTAATTCCATCGTTGAAACAGTTCCAACTCTTTCCATTATCGTTGTTTTTTCCCACATGACGTTGGTTGAACTATCTCGTGTATGTCTGCTCGTTTTCTGACCTGCCGGTTCGTATATCACAGCGTTCATGCTCTGTTGAACTCATTTAAGGCATTTCGTCAGAGTACACATTATACAACGGTGGGAGAGTGTTCATAGTCATGCCACTGTTTTCTACGATTTTCATAGCTTTGTCTTTGAACAGACGAGCATAATCTTGATTTTTCATTCGGCGTTCGGATGTTATTGATATCACAAAGGCAGGTGGCTCGTCTTGATCCATGGCTATGAAGCACTATGGCCTTGGCAGATCGGGTATACATGTAGACATATTGATTCCGCCTCTCGACTATTACAAGAGACATTTGCTAGTCTGTCAATCGTGGTCAAAATATTGCCATTAATTTATTGCGGTCTCTGACAGATGCGAGGTATATTTTTTAAAGCGTCAGGGGATAACTTGTAGCGCACTAAAACAGACATTTTGCGTCGGTTACGACATCTAACGCTGGCTAAATATAAACCTGTATGCTGATATATCACAGACCTTCTTTGCTCAATATACAACACTTCCACTGCATAAGACATGTATTTACATGCGTCCATTGTTCCAGAAAAGGAGGTCTACAGTATATAGCGTCAACATTGGGTGGTAACTTTCCTTTCTTTCTTTCTTTCTTTCTTTCTTTAAAGACATGTACAAAACATAACACAAATATGAACGTGAGCGCCCCTGACCACCAGTACATTTTTGCAGCCTTCATAGACTGCCCTGTGCCTGCTAAGTACACGAAACGTCGCGGTATCAAATTTTATACTTATTTTTATTCCCATTTCTTTGAATATCACTAACCCGCAGGATTGTCATTAAGAAACGAGCCGTATTCATTACGTTTGGCACTCGTGATTAATAACCTTATAACGCTAGAAATGTTTTAACTCTTTGTCCTAAACGAAACTTTTGCGTGGGTAGCAGAATTTATTGAACAAAAACCGAAAATGCGCTTTCCAAAGAAAAATTTTTCCCATAATTTTTTCTTCGAATCTCACTCGTTCAAACAAATTGTTCGCAGTTTCTGAAAGCACATTCTTGTACTACAGTCATGACCACTATACCCCAAAGAGATTAAGATTAATATTTGTTACGAGTTCCATCGTTCTGCTGTCGTCACAGTTCCCTCGTAATTGTCAATTTTATGAACGTTATTGTAGACAATCGTAAATATTACCGTCATTACCAGATTATATTTTTTGTGATATTAGTCAGTGACCTTTGACTTCATGACATCAGAGACCCTCTCATTTTATATGATAGCATGAACAATAAACTGTGTGATGAGCTACTATGTCTTCTGTATTCGTCATAGTCTGAAAATGAAACAAAACCGTATTAGCAATGATGCAATGATTGGAAAACCCAATGAGTCAATGAGTCAATGAGTCATGCTAGGGTTAGACGCAAATATTATATATAGATATATATAGATATATATAGATAGATATATATATATATATATATATATATATATATATATAATGGAAACAAGGGGCTTTGATTCACCTTATTCAGCTATTAAAAAGTTATTGAAAGTTCAATTATATTGATTCGCGATCTACATTTTTAACTCGTAAGTTTTTTATATAGATGTCGAATCAAGTTGTGAATACATTACCTATGTACTACCACTATTGATCAAAGATATGCATCTTATCAGAACAAAGTAAGGTCTTGATCATGTGACTGTTGACATAAACAAGGACATCACATGCTCCCCCGTCCTCTCCCATACGCAAGCACGTTGGGGGAAACCAATGTGACTAGCTAAGTACACAGTTGAACGTTTTCATTGAACATAAAGATAGATGGACATCTCGATAAACGTCACCATGGAGAAATACCGTCAGAGCGAGAGAGGGAGAGATTGACAGTGAAAAGTGACACTTCATATATATGGCTATTGCAGACGAGCGGATATAACATATTAGATTAACGAGCGCTGTATGACAATCTGATCCTCTTTAAATACAAAGATTAAGATTAATCTCTACGTACTTACACTCATAATGCTACAGCTCAGTTCACACGGTATTTTGTAAATGACGACATGACCTGGTCACCTGGTAACACTTTACATATATGGGCAGTTTGTAATTTCTAATAGATTCAATTTAACGTTTAATATTTAATATTTTGAGAAAAAAACATAAAGTGTTTTTAGTATTTAAAGCACGACATTGGACTATATGGTTGTGTCGAATAGACTTCGAGCACGTATGGATATAAAGTTTGCATGTACGTTTTGGCTGATTCCTCTGTCCACAAGAAGGCTGAGGACCGGCTGTATAATTACAGCAGCCGACGCCACTATCTGGGTCTGGTTCCGAAGAAAAGTCGTGTCGTTTGTAGGCAGCGTCGAAAGTTCCGAAACGGAAGAATGTTATATTTACTCTTTCGTCTCCCATTAAGACAAAATGCGTGCAAGGGACTCCAAATGGGGATTATTTGATCATGCAAGAGTGCATTCAACTCTCCCGATTGCCTGACATTCACGAACAGATGTATACAAGCACCGACATCATACGAATATTTGCTGTCACTCTGCGTGAAGTAATTTTATATATTACAGAATAGGTGATGCTCGGTTCTGATACACACTGTAATCCGTTTTCCGTACAAAGCAACTTTTAATGATCTTTCTTCTTTATAATAAATAGGATCACGTCCAGAAGATCTTTTTTAAATGTAGTGTGTCAAGTTATGATGTAAAACATTACGTGTCGCAGAGTATGACCTGAGCTAACTTTCCCTCAGGAACAGTCCTTTTAATCAACTTATTTTGTAATTTAATAAGCGGAAGAAATTGAGATACAGGGCAATTGAAGACGTACTTGGAAAACCGAGATGATTTTTATGAGACAGACACACGTATGGCCACAGAACCAGCTTCACAGCATGAATCACGTTCGCGTGATCTCATCCTAAAACAATCCGAATCTGATAAAATTCTTTAAAAACAAGTATTTCTCAATTCGTTCGGTCATTCTCACTAATACATGATAGACTGATATGTATTCTATGTGGAAATTTTATCTGAGACTTTCAGCGTCAAAATTCCCTTTCATCTAGTATTCTATCATTTAGTACCGCGTAGGGGAGTCCTGCGTACGATGCTGTGTGTTCCCGACGTGATACGTCCTCCCACGGTGTGTTGGGAGGCCGTATAAAGAAGGGAACACACAGCATCGTAAGCAGGGATAAGTGTAGGGTAGTATGCGCCCGCAAACTTTTGCTCAAACTTCCCTCAATGAAACCTTCGACCATTCTTTTACCAAATCAAGAACACAAATCGGGAGTCACGATGAAATGTTTGGTACTGGAGAAACAAAGTACCCAACATTTACCGAATTCGAAATTCAAAATGGCCGCCATCCCCTGTGTTAACTCTATGAAGGAAAATTTTCGATTTTCGAAAAAATAAGAAGGCGAAAAGTTTTCTTACTCCAGCTTGGATCTTTGAAATGAGCTGCCACCGTAGATCAGAAAAGAATTGTAAGAATGTGAGAGTCCGAATATCTGTCCCCGAGGCGCATTACAATAATATCCAAATCGAAAACCTGGCGAGAAAAAGACTAATAATGCTTCTATTTTCACTTATTAAAAGGAAGTCTCATACGTGGACATTTGGCATAGCTCGAAAAAAAATGCAATTTATTTGAACGCAGTGGGGTACACAGTATTTTCAGATATCTCATCGAATAACGCGGTCGAAAACCTCGACACTCGATCGCATGTCGACGTTTTCCCCCATGATATTTTGAACGAAAGTTGTTTGTTTCGGTCGACTGCCCTAAGAACAAAACTGCCAAATGTATAACATGAGATGTTCTTTGGACATGCAGAGTTCGGTGTGTACAGAAACTGAGACCCAGATATTAAGCTTATAGTTTGCGAAAATGTAATGCACGCTTTTTAGACTCCTTCAAAGCTTAAAGGGATACAGTCGTCGGAACTGCGCTCACGACCAATATAAATACTGTATCCAAGGTACAGTGGTGATTGATGAAAGTTAAAACATGTCTTTCATAATCTACATAGTATAATTCAATTGTTACAGCTATGATGATGAGGTGCATCTAGATATCGTGCACGAAATACATTGCTTGTAAACAAGAAACTAGCACAGGCGCAGTTCTGACGACTGTTTCCCTTTAAAAAGTGCTGTCTATTTGCATTTTTGTTCAAAGATTTATAGCGCCTTATTTTGATGCCATGTGACTTGACTTTTATAATTGAAGCTATACCAGCTTTCGCATTGAACGCATTTGGTCAGTCGACAGTGATCCAGCAGCGTTTTGAAGATACGACAAATTCAACTGTGAAGTGCCATTTCCGGAACTCCAAAACCACATCTACTATGCCTTTGTGTCGTCACAGTTTCTTAAAGATCAAAATGCACAAGCCCTAACATTGGCGGCCATGGTTTAGAATTGCAATTTTAAATATAGTTCGGACTCTCAAATTTCTGCATAACTTTGTTGTACACGTATGGTAGCAAGAAGATGCAGACGACCTCCCTTTATTTTTCAGTACTATAATCATGAAATGAGTGTGAAACGACGCTTCAAGCTTTTAAAAGCAAAAGCTTTATTCTCTCTAGCATTGTTCAAAAAATCAAGTAGAGGTAATAAACTTTCCCAACTAAGAAAAAGACAGACGGGAGAAACATCCGCCAAGGTCTGTGAGGTTCATCGGGATCGGCGATGGGACTGTATCAGTCACGGACTGTTTATTTTCTCTCTATATCAATTGCAGGCCCCGTTCTCTACACGCAACGGCGCACGCTCAGTCGTCCACCTGTTACTTTTAGCTCTACAAGTTCCCGCCATTTTGAGTCAGACGATATCGCTGCCATCTTGTCCACCTGAGGAGTGCCCTGACGACATGCACTGTTGGAATACAACGAGGAGCGTCATTCACATTGGATGGGGGTACAGAAACTTCGGCGTCTGTCTATCGGAGGAAAACTGTGGACTGATAGGGGAACCGGACACTCTCAATTTCACATATCAGCTAAATCCGGTTATCGTTCAGAAGGACGATGTGTAAGTATGTTCTCTCTTACGTCAGCTTGCAGAGTTAACGATGCTGACACATATCCCAGATAAAGGACAAGGAAGTGAGATACAGAAATAATCGTGGGAAAAAAGGGCTGTGTTGACGCAATCTGAGTTTTACACCCACATTTGACTGATCTGGTTCAATAATTATGTCCGATTCACAACTTAGCTCTCCAACAAACAGCACGTCAATTACAAGCACATCTTAGCGTATGCTAGAGTTCATTAACGTTAGTCACTGTGACGTCACACGGACAGTATCCCGGTCTGAACTTGGGATGACCTTAACACTAATCAGAGAACGAGGATTTATCAAACAATCAAGACCCCTGACCCTTCTGTCCATCAATCTTTCAGAGTGCGATAAGTGGTGCCGGCAACGCCCTGCACTTAACCGGGCAGATGTTAAGTCCTTCATCTTTTCGTCACACTTCTCGTCAGCTGTAAACATAAATATTGTCCTTTTACGACCCGTCAGCAAAACGTGTCCCAATTTCGTTATTAACGTGTCATGGTCATTATGCAACGAAAGGCCATATATAGTTGTCCTATACCAGGACTTCATCAGAGCAATCGATGAAATGTGGAAACTCTAACAACTGATAAATTGGGCATTCGGCCAAATCAAGCCACGAAATATCTCGTGTCCAAATTGGCATGGCTCGTATAAACACTGTGCGGTTTATAGGACACTAAATAGCATACATAACATCGGTTCATTTGAGGTTACTGTGATTTAGAACCATTACATATCCATTCCTCACTCAACAACTCTTGTCTCTCATCTTCAGTTTAAAGTCCTTCATAATTATTGGGGCCGCCGACCAGACGATTTCGGAAATTTTTAACATGGCGTGCTTTTATGTTTGTATACTATCCTAAAATGTATGTTGAACAAAGTGAAAGTCTGATTTGACGATGATTTTACAACTTCCAAGTCCGCTTAGATTTGGAATTGTTGCCGTGCTACATTGTTCCCTTTTCCTACTCTCTTCCAGAAAACCACTCCCTGTCCCTTACCAATTACAAAAAACTGCCCTCTGCCCTATTCCACTGCATATCTCCCCAGTGCCTCTTCTAACAGCGTGATTTTACCTTGTTGGCAAACAACTGGAAGCCATCGAATGCTGATCTCTGCCAGCCGGCGACGCTTTTTCAACTTGTTCGCTCAGTACAGCAAAGATACAACACTTCTCAACCCACTAATGGTTAATCAATATCTCCCCAAACCTCCGATGCACACCCGACAGCGAGAATGTCCAGCCCACCCACCAAAAAAGTTGTAAGAAGGCCGCCTTCATTTTAACAGTGACGTTTCACGTTACTTCTCCGTTTCATTCATTTGGCTAAATCAAATTTGTATACTCTGAAAAGGGAAGACAGTTTAGTGACAATTGGGTAACAGCTTTTTCCGGCACGCTGCACGGCGTTAACAATGGACCTGATAAAACAGTTTCGTCGAGACGGCGGCCCGAGATTGCATTACCAATTGAGTTTGGGGTAGCTCAACGCTGATTTGCTTAAAACCTGCGTTTAAAGGTTTGATTAATGGTTGTTTCAGTATTTTGAAATCCCACGTCACAAGGATTGATACTTTTTGAATGAGTACAGCAACTTCGAAATCATAATGTTTCAAGTGTTGAAGAATTTTACATTTTCCCGCCAAATACCCAAGCGGTATACTTTCCGATCGATGTCCAATCCATTTGCCCCACGACTAGCGAGGAATAGAATAGTGAAGTAACCAGGGATATTTTATTTTCTCAATTTTGTACACTGTAATTTTGATAAATTGAACATTTCTCAATCGTGAAAGAATTCCTTGAACTGTTTTCATTTGACTTTCTTAATATCACAAGAGAGCAAAAAAAGCGACACTTTGGTTGCTATAGCATACCTATAACTTACAATACGAGCATTATTTCCATAGTACCAACCTGTCTTGGTTAAAGGGGCAGATGCCGCGCCGGCTTTTCTAATACTATTTTCACGGTTTTCGAAATTACAATACTAATAATTAAATATTCAACACATCATGTATGTGTATTGTCAATGGTACCATAGTCATGGAGATGCAGGCTGAATTTTATTAACAATAGCATTGCTGACTGTGTACACATAAGGACTGTGTTGATAAGGAAATTAGATAACACTTCTATTAGGGAGCCTGGGAAGAACACCAAAAATATTGATCAAAAGATGGTGCTACTGTGCCTTTATAATGGCTTGGAATTAGACGGGTCGCTTGTTTTAAACCACGCAGACGTGGGGGGTCCAGCGTTTTTGGCCAGACGAAATCAGGGGAGGGTCATCTGAAGGGTCGCGTGGATTTGACATTCAGCATTTTACGAGCAAACAAAAAAGTGGAGGGCCATAATTTATTTGTCGTGCATTCAAAATCTAAAAAGCTCCGACCCATCTCCCTCTCTCCCAACTTATGCTTTCCAGAATCTAACCTTGCGTAATCCGCCTGAGTGATAGAGCTATTATTTTGGGACTCCTTGATATGCTTTGAATAAAAATTGTAAAAAAAAACAGTACATATTGTAAAATATCATGTTGTAATATTTTTTTTTTGTATTTCATAATCAATTGTAGGGTATTATTTCATTCCATTGAGGATGATCTGGTCTTAGATCTACGTAGAGTCTCCCGCGATAACTTCAACCAGTGCAATTCTCACGGGTTTCCATTGCAAGATTTTGACACAAAGGGTGTCGAGTTGGACGCCGGCATGAACTACTTTATCCATAGGGGACGCCCAAACAGCGTTTACAATTGCGATTTCGGATTGAAAGTTCGCGTTTTAGCGAAAACTAAAAACTGTGGTGATTTGGGACCCTACGGGTTGTGCAGTGGACACGGTGTCTGTGCGTCCTACCCCCACGAGGAATACAGTACGTGCCATTGCTGCGAAGGATACGAAGGCCAGGACTGTCAAGTTGCCGTTGATCTCTGCTCCAACAGCCCCTGTCTGAACGGCGGTGCGTGTTATGTGAACCAGGGAAGGCCACGCTGCCGATGCAAAAGGGAATATTCGGGCGAATTCTGCCAGAATCCGATACGGTCACCCATGGTAACATTATCCGCCGAACCAAGCGTTCAGTTGCCCGTCACAGAGGAGTTGAATTTGCCATCACAGTGCAAAGATGGAATACACGGCGACTGCATCACTATTCAAACATATTTACCTGATCTTAACTGCCAGTTTTGGGAGGTAAGCCTAACAATGGTGCTATGTACCAGTAACTGGTGATACTTTTCTTGAATATTGGAGACACTAGCAATGACATGATAGAAAGAATACAACGGTTATGATCATTTGTCGTGAATTTGTCATGAATCTCTCCAACAAAATACGTGTATTTCTGGACAGGCGTTTTCTTTCCATAATGCAACTACATAAGGTACAACAGCAAGTAGAAGATAGAGAATACATCGAGATATCATATTACTGTTTTTATAGGGCAACGATACTCTTGAAGACGTCGTGAAGGAGGAACTGTACAGGGCAATCCAAACCAACCTGATTCCGTCTGCGCTCGGTCATTGCTCTGTCAGCGGCGCCCACTACAGTTTGAACAGGGAGACGCTACAGTGCTTCAGAACCCATGGGCTATTTAGGTAACTACACGTACTTGTATATCCCAAAGTTTCTGCCTTGGCTGTTGCTTCTTCTGTTTCAAAGAGACGAACGTATAATTTTGTGAACTGTTTTTTAATCATTCTGTATGTGACAAAGGGTCAAGCTTGAACGAAGTTTGAGCAAAAGGTTTAGTTTTTCAGCTCCGAGTTGTGCATTACGCAATTGATCAGATAATGAGTAATATACATGAATTCATTATACCACGGTTACTCAACTCCAAAATTATACATACTGTGACATAGTGATGATGGTTGCAGCGGATTGATGCGAATTGCAACCCGGCCATACGGATGGTAACATATTAGGTACGCTATTTCAGCATGTCAACTCGATATCAATGCAACCAATTTTATAATTCTGTGAAATTGAAATAATTCCCTTCCGCTTACATCATCACTGTATATCTCGCTTTACTATAATTTTAAACAAGAACGTGACACACCAAGTACGCTTCTCTTCCTGTTTGAAGTCTACGTTCTTCCTTCTGTCTACCGTTCATTTTCAGTCAAACTTGAATAACGACAACGTACCTGCCCGATTGTATATGCCATACAGTACCCACTATACTACAGTCACATAGAGGGAATGTTTTCATAGCCATGACGAGCCTTAAATTAAATCTCTCTCTCTCTCTCTCTCTCTCTCTCTCTCTCTCTCTCTCTCTCTCTCTCTCTCTCTCTCTCTCTCTCTCTCTCTCTCTCTCTCTCTCTCTCTCTCTCTTCTTTTATTCTTTTTCAGAGTTAATATAGTATCGTCGCAGTCATCATCCATACCGACAAAAGACATCGTATGCATTATATCATATTACCTTCGTAACAGCACAGTTTTCTTCGACGTCTTGGGTGAGTTGTTCCAAGTGGCTACTCATTCTCCGCTGTTCATCTACTCCCTGAACGATCTTAATTGTGACGACGCTCGTACGGAGTGGATATGTTTTGGCAACGAGACAATCACCGATGTCATTGGTAAGTGTACGCAGCTCATGTGTTCCAAGTCCCATAACTCGTTCACATATTGCAGCAGTCCTCTCGAGCACGGTGTACATAGGGATGTCATTAGGGACCGTTCAGTTTTACGGCCCGGGGGGGGCCGGCAAAATCCAGGGGGGGGTCATCATAATTTTGGAATCCGCAAAGGGGGGTCATCGCTTTTTCACTGGTAGGAAAGGGGGGGTCACCACATTTTCAAAAACATAATACCAACAATAAAGTTCACTTTATGCCATGGCCATGATCGACCCTCTTTACCGGCGGGCCGCCTTCGGCGGCCCACTACAATAAATATACATTATGTATTACCCGTGACCCTCTTAACAGGCAGACGCCTTTGGCGGCCCACTCCAATTAGGTTTACTTCATGCAATGTCCATGATCCGACCCTCTTTACCGGCGGCCCACAACATTAAATTGACTTTAGGTAATACCCCACGGCAATCTTACTGTAAAATTCCCAATTGAAGCCGCGGCTTGTATTAGAAACATTTTTGAGGGACCCCTGGGATCACGCACTGAATAATGGTAATGGCCGCGCGCCTTCAGCGGCCCTGTCCAGTAAAGTCTACTTTATGCAATAGCCATGATCGACCCTCTTTACCGGCGGGCCACCTTTGGTGGCCCACTAGAATAAAGTTGACTTTACGTAATGGCCCATGACCCTCTTAACCGGAGGGCTGCCTTTGGCGAACCACTCCAATAAAGTTTACTTTATACAATGTCCATGGACATGAGTTGTCTATGGAAATGAAGTTAAAAATTGCCTTACAGTCGTCCTAATTAACAGACGTTTCAATGGATGTGGCTGAGAAGTTAGTGCACTGGCATCTCTGCTACACGAATAAAGTGCTCCGCGTACCGGAGTTCAAATCCAAACCATGCGGTAAATTTGACATATGGGTTTTGCTTATTTTTCAAGGGGGGGATCATCAATTTTTTTTGTCTGACAAAGGGGGGTCATCTTTTTTTCACAAAAAATGCAGGGGGGGTCTATATTTTTTTGAACACCGGCGACAAGATTTTGCCGCCCCCCCCCCCCAGGCTGTAAAAACTGAACGCTCCCTTAGACTGTCGACCGCTGCTTTTGCCTTAAGGTAGTATGCGCCTCGAAAGTGAAAAACTTAAACTTCTGCTGAAACTTTCCTTACGGAATCTTTCAACCTTTCTCTTTCAAAGTCGAGAATAAAAATCAAGGGTCACCGTGCAAATTGTAGTACTAGAGAAACAAATTACCGAACTTATCATTTACCGATATTTGAAATTCAAAATGGCCGGCATCCCTGTGATAACTCTATTGAGGAAAAATAGAATTTTCAAATTTCGAAAAACTAAGCAGGTGAAAGTTTTACTTTCTCGAAGAGCTTCAAAATGAGCCCCCACAAGTGATCAGAAAAGAATTGTAAAAGTTTGAGAGTCAGAATATCTGTCCCCTAGGTGCGATCTACCTTTACAACGCTTTACCTTTGTAACGCTTTTATGTATCTGTGAAGCTCGAACATTTCGCTGGGTGCAAGCTAGAGCCTAGCTCGCTCCTTCTCGGTTGTGGGCAGACGCATGCAATATCTATCTATTTTACTGCACATGTCGGACTGACTACGTTGGTATTTTAGCATCGTCCGGTCTGCACGGCCAGGAGGTTGGCGTAGTAGAGTCTCCCTGGCCAGCGAAGTTGGTATTTTAGGTAAAAAAGGCACGAGGGACTGTTATCGGGCTGGAAAGCCATGCAAATATTGACCCAATCACTAATAGGAAATCTAAGCACATTCGGCATTCAGCACACGCTTACTTTTAATTAAACAAATTCAAACAATCCGATAAAGTAAAACCTTCTTTAACAGCTCTACTACTCCGAAGCGCCACAAACGGTAGGATATAAAGACTGATTAGTATTGACAGTAAGACGAGCTCTGGTAGGATAAATCAGTTCACCTCGTCCTATTTTAGAACGCCTTCTATGCCATCAACAATTGATTCGCGCTGTCAAGAAAGATTCTTTTGTCAAGGACAAGAACTCATTTATACGGCAAAGCATGCTCCACATATGTAACCTGGGCCGAGTTGACATGCCGAACTGTATCGTATTTCAACCAGCGCAGTGGAGTATAGACCATAAAGATATATGCAGAAACAAAAAAATATAATATGTGGAGAAATTTTTCAAAACTTACAGCGACTAGCCCTTTGTTAATGCTGCACATCTTCTAATCTATTACACAGATCCCATCAATGTGGTCAGTGTGTGCTTCATCATGGAAAAATTAATCTATTTTATAAGATAAAGGGCCTGCATATACGTGCCATCAATCTTAAAGCTTCACAATGTTTACAATATACCGCAGCAGAGTAACTTATTAAATGTTTAGATTTGTACTAAACTATTTCTACTCTCATTGAGCATCATATTTCCACTTTGATGCTGGTATCTGCTGACATTTTGGCGTCTGCTAATTTCCCAGACATCAATGAGGCAGTGACGACGACGAATTCAACATACATTCCACCAGAGGGCGCCGTGTATTCCAAGTACAGCAGGATGGGTCTGATATCTCTGATTCTCTGCATAATGATTCCAATCTGCCTGCTTCTGATGATAATAATGGCTTTGGGACTTCTTTTCTGGAAGAAGAAATACACTAAGAGTTACACGTAAGTCTGTAAGTCTCTCACATTTTGGTTCTCCGCGGATGTGCAGCACTTCTAGATTAAATTATCACCTGCCGTCAATACACCTATCAAAATTTTGCTGTCCGCCTCATCTCATCACATCCATAATTCTAAAGTAAGTAAATCACAATATACTAAGGTCATCTAATGCACATGTTGTGATCGTTCTCTATTTTTCACGATAAGGTAAAAGTGCACGTTAAACTTAAAGTTGTAACGTTTGCTCTTAATTTGTTACTGTCACGAACTGCAAACTATGTTCCTTCACAAACATTTACAGTAAAAACCATGCTAAATACGCAAAAAGAGAATTCAAATTTCCTCAAATTTATAAGTGACAGAAGTTTAAAAGGGCCACCATTTTCTGTGTTAACTTCAGGAGAGTCAATTTTACAATTCGCACAATACAAAACCGAACAGCTGTTATTATTTTCTTGATTTCATATTAGCCCGCACAAGATACAGACCAGAAAATAATTATCAAATTTTAAGAAGCCGCGTGCGGCCTGAATTCATTTTTGGTCGTCGATCCAACATGCCTTAGAGAGTTTGTTCTGACTTCGATCGTTAGATTCACATTAAGATATTCGCTGTGGTATTTGGTGTATTTTCCCAATCTAGTCCAATTATTTTGAATATGGAATTTTTTGTACACTATTCAATCCGCATTAAGAGTCACCAAATGCATCGACAACACGCTTGTCATGCATTTTAGCTACTATAGACTATAGTCTATAGAAGCTATTAGGATGGGTATCCGTCCGTCGTCAGTCTGTCTGTATGTATGTCTGTATGTATGTCTGTATGTATGTATGTCTGTCTGTCTGTCTGTCTGTATGTATGTATGTATGTATGTATGTATGTATGTATGTATGTATGTATGTATGTATGTATGTATGTATGTATGTATGTATGTATGTATGTATGTTTGTGAGGCGTCCGTCCACCCAAATATCTTGCGAACCGCAGTACTTACTGATTTGCTATTTGTTGTGTAGATGAAAAATATGATTATGAGAAACTACTTTTTTAATTTTTTGATATTGTTGAAAATATGCAAATTAGCACCAAAAAAGGCGCTTTTGGTAAAAAATCTTCTTCTCCATAACCGCTGGTCAGGCAGCTTTGTTATATGGTATACACGTCCCCAGGGATAACTCAACTTGGATTTGTTCAAATTGTGATGAAATATGCAAATCTGTATTTTTAAGGAATTTTTTGTCATTTTTGGTCGAAACTTTATTTCACCAAAACCGCTCATCTGACAGCTTTGATATTTGGTATATAGCTATCTACAGATGAACTAAATATGATATAATGAATATATGATGAAATCTGCAATTTTGTATTTTTGGTGCAATTTTTGCCATTTTTGGTCAAAAAGTGTGTTTCTCAAAAACAACTTGTCTAATGTCTTTGATATTTGGTATACAGGTATCTACAGATGAACTAAATATGATATATTGAAATTTGATGAAATCTTCAATTTTTATAGTTTTGGGTCAATTTTTGCCATTTTTGGTCAAAATATTTGTTTCACAAAAGTTACTCATCTGATAGCTTTGATATTTGGTATACAGGTTCCTAGGCTTTATCTTAATGTAATATATTGAAATTATGATGAAATCTTCAATTTTGTATTTTTGCAGCTAATTTTGCCATTTTTGGTCAGGCTATCCTATCCACCTTCTTCATCAATACATGTGTCACAAAAAGTTATTCTCTATATAACACAGCAGAGCTCTGTCGACTGTTGGGTTGCTCGTTTTTTCAAAACCGCTGGTCAGACAGCTTTAATATTTGGTTTACAGGTCGCTAGGATGACCTTAGTGAGATAATTTCATACAGTCAGGAAATACTTAATTTTGTATCCATGTCTATGGTAGCTTCAGGGACTTTGGCCCTATGTTTTCTTTCTCGACTGTAATTGGTATCTTACTTTCATGTTTGTCACACTGTCCAGAAATGGTTTTGTCGTATTTATTTCCGCGTCTCATGTCTATATTGTTGATTTCTCTTATTCTTGTTTTTTCGTCTGTCACCAGATTCGAAGAAAACATCAAACTGGCGAAGCTCGGCAAACTGGAAGGGCGACCTCGCTCGATGGACCTGGAAACACAGATGAAACGAAAAGATTACCTCTACGGGATCGGCACCATGCCCATGGACGACGAAGTGTTTGAACGACAGCGAAACGCCAGCGGAAGTACTAGTACCGCTCCCGTACAGGACAACGAGATTGACTTCAAGCCGACGCGAACGCGGGTCGATTCTGGGACTAGCACTATACGATCAAGTAAAGGTTCTGATGTTAGGAGAATCTCTGATGAATATGTAAAAATAATCAACGTCAAGCCAACAGATGACGCCAACGGGGAGGCTCACGGTTACGAAAACAAGGCCTTCCATTTCGTGGACGATGACCAGAGCGCAGACAGCGCAATAGAAGACATTCAGTCAGTTTGAGTTTTTCGCCTAAGCTGTATAGAACTTTTTCATTTCTTCCTTTTTTGTTGTGTGAATTTATCAAACCCTGTAGATGGTACCGTAGCCGTCTTCAGAAATTTCGTCATCATCTGGTCACATTTATCATCGGGCGGGCCGAAAGTTTTTTATAATCACCTGTTGGTTACGTAGGCCCATTGTGCGCATGTCGGGGTAATAATGCTGTAAATAGAGTACAATAGCAAAGTGGTCATTACGTACAGAGAGCATTGCACATACATACAGACAGGCATACAGACAGACAGATAGACAGACAGACAGGCAGGTGGACATACATACATACATGCATGCATGCATGCATGCATACATACATACATACATACATACATACATACATACATACATACATACATACATACATATATACATACATACATACATGCATGCATGCATGCATACATACATACATACATACATACATACATACATACATACATACATACATACATACATACATACATACATACATGCATGCATGCATGCATGCATGCATGCATGCATGCATGCATGCATGCATGCATGCATACATACATACATACATACACACACACACATACATACATACATACATACATACATATATACATACATACATACATACACACATACACACATACATACATACATACATACATACATACATGCATGCATACATACATACATACATACATACATACATACATACATACATACATACATACATACATACATACGTAAGTTCATTTTAGGACAGTGAAAAGACTGACAAGAGACGAATGCACAAGCTACTTGTATGGCAGTATTATTAGATACGTAACAATGATTAGTAAACGATTCTAAGTCATATCAATAATTTATTTTTCTGAGCCGTATTTGTATATCATGTCAACGTTTGTGTATATGTTTGTAACTTGTCCTCTCCAGGCGCTGCTTTTGAAAGCGTTTACATCTAACATCAGATAGAAATACTTGACCGCGATACGTAGATTGAATGGGAATCAATGTAACTATGCTGACTGGTCTCTGGTTTTGTTTTTCGTTTCCCTCGCCTTAAAAACATTTAAACACGTTTCGCTGACTAAAATGTGTTGCATATGATGTACACTAACTTTAACACGGACAGCGTTTTTCACTTTGGTTTAAAATATTAACGACTAGTCAACAAGACTCTAAATTTGCCTGTCACGTTGCGGATGTGCTTGACATTAGGGACCTAAAGTTCGATCGAGGGGGGGGGGGGGGCGGAGGGTAGGAGTAAACGTCCAAGCAGTAAAGTTGAATTTACGAGAAGTGAACTCGCTTTTTTTCGACATTTCAAATTAATTTCAACCCGGACCAGATGCCGGAGTTAAAGTTTCAAATTTGCCCACGTCAATGACATGGCTTAGCACAGAACGAATGCAAAGCATGTGTGTACGTTTGAACTTGGGTGGTGTCTTTAGCTTAGCAATGAAACAACACAACATGTACTGCCTGAGATTGTTGAAACGCATTTAAGTCGTGAGTGTGACGAATAAAGTCGATTATGAAAGCGAGTGTGTTATAAATCCAATAATGTTTTTTTAAATGGTCAATTTTTAACTATTTTGTTTAATTCAAATACAAGAGTCGCTGTTCTTACTAAGATAACAAATTTCCATGTAATATTTGAATTGTTCGAGACAAACGAACGTAAGGTATAATACATCCATATGCATACACAGGACATCCTATCGTCTCTTAATAAAATATACAATTTTAGGAGCAGACTCCGTTCATTTTAAAGTTTACATCTCCAAAGTTTAAGATTTTGGGAATTTATGTTTCTGTAATATTTACCAAGGTGCGTTTTGAAAGATTTTTCAATGCAACGAAATGTTCCTACACGTTAACTGTTGTAGATCCGTGCATTTTGGTCTTCCTGGCTCGACTTCTTAATTCTGGAGGATTAGAGGGGATCTGGCTAATTCTTCATGCCCTGGTATTCACTAATATTTTATTTCGCTAATCGGACTCTTCGTCTCTTTTTAAGCCGTGTGTTCTACAACCCACAGAAGAGTTTTTTGCCTACGAGTGATTTTGTCGTGAAAGCGTCATTTACAATATTTTGAAGTAGTTTGCATTAATTTAATTATGGCCAAATATTTCCGATACGAAAAAAAGCCAGACCTATGCACAGTCGAGTCGTCGAGTAGGGTCAAGCAGGAAAATTACTCCAATGCACGATATTTGTAGAAAAAATAAACAACATATTTATGAAACCAAGACAGCCGTAACCCTTTGATGAGCTGGCGTCAAACCAAGTGATATTTTGAAATTGTTGGGATGAAGGTATTGGAATATAAGTGAATACAGATGTACCTATCTGCTATAGCAAATTGCTAGACTAGTTTCTTTTTGTAATAAAAAGTTGAGTGTAAACCTCCGGGCGTCTCGTGTATCCATTTTGTCGACAATTTACAGGACCAAAACTTCGGTCCTTTCTTTAGCTACATGACTATAACTGTTGATTGCATTTAACCGTTTGATATTGTATAATTCAGTATCAAAATTTGAATGTTGAAATTAAGAAATCTCACTGACGACCAATCAAACACCAAAGTGAATTACAACTTGGCGGACACCGTTACGTCACAGCAGTCATTTTAATAACTTTAGGGGTAACGTATCAGTTTATATTTTCTTGGCATGTATATATTGTCCAAAGTCATGTGAAGCTGTGCACTAGAAACCAAAATATCATGATTAATTTACACGGCGCGGCGCGCATATCTATAAGTGATTGTAACGTAGCAACAGTCCGCCTAGAGGTCTTAGCATAGATCACAGCCTCGTTTTGGTAGAAAAATACCATATACAGCAAAAATCGTAACGTATTATGATAATTAGTAACTTCCCGGACTGTGTAGATACATTCTCATTTGCAAAATTATGCCATGTACGATAACTTTTATAGTTTGAAGTGAAATCATAGGCAACCATACAGACCATGAAATTAGCAGTTTCTGATGCCTGGTTTCAATTTCCATGAACACATGGGTGCTGTAATTTTCCCATCAAAATGTTAGTGCAATATTTTACCAATTTTTATGAATTTTTCTGTAATTTTTTTGATAAATTTGGATCAAATGGACATCACATTTCATCAGCTACAGTTTTTTATCAAAATTTTGGCAAAAATCTGAAAAAAATTGACTGGGGTATATTTTTTATAAGTGATAAAAATGACTTTGGCGCTCAGATGGTTAACGGTAAAGGGTTTATTTTCCCTGATTTTGCTTGACTTTGTGAAATAGAAAGTCGGGACTATTTACATGTGCTCTATGCATTTGTTACCTTAGCACAGTTGTGTTTCCGAGCTACGAGAAAAAAATCGTCAGAATTTTTCTCGGAAAAATAACATTTGGACACTTTGGTTTCTCAATATTTCTTTCATGTAAAAGATGAAGCACATATCGGAGCAAGCATAAATATATGATCATTTTATTTTGATACTAAAGTCATTAAAACAATTTGAAAAGATGCTGTTGTTTCCAAGGGTCAAAATCTTTGTCGCCTCTTCTTTGTTAACTTAGTTGTCATTGCTATAATTTACTGAACTGTATAGCTGTTATCATATAAAAGAGAAAAATGTTGAGTTTCTGTTTTATGAATCCGTATAATATCTGTTTGTCATATACGTTTAAGTTACTGCAGAATGTCACTAGTTCTCACTTTTTAAATCCCTCTCTATACAACGTGATTCGTCCAGGGATGACCGTACAGGTCCAATATTAGCCTATGAAGAGCCCCGTCGTTCCCATTACTCACACAGATAGGTGGCGCTGTGACTGGCCTCAGACTCTTAATGAAAGCAGAAGTTAATATGTAACTTTATTGCCTCTGTATGTGAATTTTTGGCGTGTACACAAGCAGTCACTGGGGAAGGATTAAGACTGATTTTCACGGCAAATTTCTCTATAATGGCACCGTGTAGGTGTCGCGTGGTAGCCGTTGCGATTATATGTGGTGAGTAGAATTATATGATTTATCTTATGCATGACCATATGATTTTAGGTAGTGTGATATGCAATTATAATCTGACCTGTTGGCTGACTTGATTATTTATTTGTAACATTATTCATTGCGTGTCTTGGATGCGTAATTACCTTAAGCCATCTCGCTTTTACTGTCATTGCTCAAGCTGAGAACTAGATTCTAGCGAGTCGGAGACTTTTCGGTTCGTTCGTGTCATGGCCAGACGGGCTGGGCATCTGAAGGACGAATGGTTTTATGGCTCGTATGTAAACAGTGTGTCGTACAGTATTTTCAGATATAGCTACGAGCTAACCTTTGACCTTAAGAAGCCTCTTGAACTCCCACTGAACCTGCCAATGCAGGGAAGGCGTGTGTAAATCAACACTGATGTAATCAACAATGTTTGCAGTTGTCAAGGAGACAGTTTTATTAAGAAAGGAGGATATGCAAACACAAGTAATCGTAGATTTCCAAACAAACCACTTCTATTGGCTTGATGTCTTCAAGTTGTAACCACAACTCAGTGAAACCTTCTTTTTTCAGGAAGCCCTTCCACATTTGTAAGCCACTGCCCACGTTTTCCGCAATCAACAACTACTGTCAGTTATTATGTAAAAAAAACTGAACGATTTACATCAGGTGATTAACACTAGCGGTTCTGAAGCATTTTCAGGTGCGGCGTTTTCTCTGACCTGTTTTCGTTGCTATGACTACATTGATGATGAAGATTGTCGGACAAATTATTCATCCTGGCATCAAGAGCCATGTCCGTCCGACACAGGTAGCTGTTCTGTGAGTATAGACTCCTATAATACCAGTATATATTCACTGTTACATCTTTTCAATAATATTTGATAGTTATATGATTACGAATCAAAGGTATTTCGGTATTTCTCCTTAGGAATCTGTAACAAAAGCCTGCAACTGAAGAAAAGACATAAATTGTTTCGGTAAATCAATTGGTGAGCAAATGTGTGTGTTTGTTTGTCTGTCTGTCTGTTTGTGTCTGTCTGTGTCTGTGTCTGTCTGCGTGTATAACTTGGTGTATAACTGCAAAAGTTGTTTTTACAAATCACTTGGTAAATAAACAACAAGGACAAGCCACATGGTGCTTATTACAGACACAGACAAAGATGCAGACATGTGTGCATGTTTGTGTGTCTGTCGGCCTGCCTCTCTGTCTGGACGGTCTGTCTGTATATGTCTGTGTGCGATACTATGTTCTCACATTCCTGGCCGCTGGGAGTGCGGGATCGACAGTGTGGGAAAAATCGATCCCACACTCTCAGAAACCGTCCCACACTCTGCAGTAAATATTACACAAGCTCTGATTGGATGATAAACAGTCTGTTTTGTTCCACGCGCAAAATGTTATCCAATGACACGACGAGTAACACACGGACCAGAACTACAAAGTAAGCAGGTCAAAGTACAGTGGTAGACGACAGAGTTGTCACGATTTTTGATAATATTGTACGTGTCCAATATGAATTTAACGCATTTTGTGGTCATGTGAGAAAAAGAATCTCACACACCAAGGACCTGGGATCAGATTTCTCACACTCGTTGGGGGATATTTTGTCTCACAGGTCCTTGGGGGTGTGAGATTCTATGTTCCCTTCTATACTCGGTATACTTTCGGTATTTCTCCTTTGCTGCAAACAAAACCATTTGAATGGGGACACTGTGACGTAATGGTAATCGTTACTTTGTTACTCCAGATTGTTATACGGACTCACAATGGAAGCATATTAACGTTCAGCCGAGGATGCCATCCCACCGAACAATGTGAAGATGGCTGCTTCATGGACTATAACCGTGGTAAGCTATGAAGAAATGCCTTGGGTTGGACAGAGACTGTGCAGTGCGTCGATTCGGGGTTGGTCAGTAACATCGGAAATAATATGAGGTGCCATTTGTTTCATACGTATTGCTTACAATTGGTTTTTTGATTCTGTTGCAGCACCCACTTTGTAGATATTCTCTCATTTTTAGCGCAAAATAAACAAGTAAAATTAGGGGAACAATCGGAGTGTAAATTATTTGCATAGATCTGATGCTATTTATTTAATACAATAGATATGAAAGTAAGGGCAAATAGTTGGTAAATGGTGCGCCGACAAATTGTAATCTTCACGACGCAGTCACACTAAAAATAAAAGTGGTCTGGTTAAAAATTATTTCTGATAGAGCTGTCACATTTGCTTAACTTTTATGGAAGAGTAGTCTCTTTAAGGTAGTACGCAACTCGAAGTAAAAGACTTAAACTTTGGCTCAAACTTTCCTTATTAAGGAATCTCTCAACCATTTTACTTTCAAAATCAAGAATAAAAATCTGGGGTCACCGTGCAAATTTTGGCACTAGAGAAACAAATAACTCAAGATTTACCGATATTTGAAATTCAAAATGGCCGCCATCCCTGTGTTAACTCTATGGAGAAAAATAAAATTTTCGAATTTCGAAAAACTAAGCCAGTGAAAAGTTTTCTTACTCCAAGAGCTTTAAAACGAACCCCTACATGTGGTATATCGGAAAAGAATTGAAAAAGTTTGGGAGTCCGAATATCTGTCCCCGAGGCGCGTTCTACCTTAAGGTAATAATGGCTGCAGTGTGTCAATTATTGATTTAATATATTTTTTTCTCACCAGATATAAGACTGTGCATGAGCTGTTGTCACTGGGATCTGTGTAACATGGGAATTGCCGGTGGGACTGAAAAACTGATTGTCGCAATGTTGTCGCTATCTGTGCCGCTTCTAGCGTCGCTGTCTTTGTATACAGAGCCTTTACGTTTTATAGACGGATTCTAGCCTACGTTTGGCGACTTTGCATGGTTGAGGAGAACAAAATTTATATATATACGTTTATATATTTATTAGCTTATTTTGAAGAACAAATTTTGCCTTTTTGTGCAGTCGTTACCTTTTCAACGCTTTTAACATTGTATATTGTAATAAACTTAAATGGTTTTTAATATTTTATATTGTCATAATAAACTTAAATCGCTACTTTTCCGATATACATGTCGAATAGATAAATTAAGATATTGACGATGGGAATATAATGATGGGGTATGCATGCAACATAGTCTCTCAGTGTAGCTATCGGAGAGATTTCGACAGAGACTGATTCTTCCACCGAATGTTGGAGTTTCTTCCTTAATCAGAACCTCGTCGGGATTGTTACATAATAATTAATCATTTTAGATCAAGATGTGCCTCAGTGTCGACACGCCATACTCAGGCTATGATGAAATTCTTGATACGCTGTGATGGCAATTCCCGATACTTAATTTTCCGTAAACAGCACAAACTTGAAACACACCGGCGGGAAGGCGCGGGGCAGCGATGATCTGAATGCTGCACATGGCTCGATCTCAGCACTCAGCCTCGTACCAGCATAAACTACCAAAACTTTGCCAGTGTGCAGTTTGTTGGGGTTCATTTTGAGGCTTGAAGAGTAAATGCAATTTACAGTATCTTGTTTGTGGGAAAATCTAAAATTTGATTTTTTGGCCGTTCTGAATTTCAAATATCGGTAAATTTAAGGCTAATTTTCTTGTCGTACCAAAATTGCTAGGTGACTCGTAATTTTTAGTCTTCCTTGATTATGAAAGAGAATGGTTGAAAGTTTCCCTTTACAAAGTTAACTTTCATTTGTCATTTTCGAGGTACGTACTTCCTTAAACATACATGGGCGTCAAGTGAATGTATATTATATTGTTTTCCTGATACGTGCACTGAAGTTATGGGAAAGCAAATTTATCGTACGTCGGGGAAAAAACTTGAACGTGTTGTTGGATTAAATATTGTCTGATAAATACGGACGTTCGACATTGGATAGTTGAGTCCCTATATTTGTAAGGATCACATTTCCAAGAATTATATTTCTTATATAATATAATAATAATTGGTTTAATTACCCGAATTGAAAAGTCAGTTACATGACACATGAACTCGAGAGGGAGAAAATAACAAAGTAGAGGGTAAATGGGGAGTCGGGAAATAGCTTACAGCTAGTCTAGCCCAAACCCCGTCATGGTAGCTTGTCTGAATAAAACAGAGTTAGCAAAGAGGGCTCATGATAACAATAACAAATAGTTCTTTAAGTAAATAAAAGAAAAGTGCTGAAATAATTACAATATCGTAGAAGATCACTAAATTACTACGTGGCAAAAGTGAAACCTGTTACTGATTGATCAAATATTGTCTAAAAGTTTGTTTGAAGTTATGTAGAGAGTTTGTGGACTTTATATGCAAAGGTATGTCATTCCAAACTCTTGCTCCAGAAAAAGAAACAGCAAACTGGCCTGAATTTGTCATTGCATGGTATGGACGTAGGTTTTGAAGTTGACAATTTCTAGTATTATAGTCATGACAACTGACACTGAAGTAATGTGATTTTAGACGCGTTAAGCTAATTCCTTTTATTGTACACTTGAAAGGATATGAACTGAGGTTTATTCGCGATCAAAATGTGATCAAGCATATTTCACATATGACTGTTCCATCTAATGGACAGAGAATGGCCGGTATTACTTTTTTTGGGGGGGGGGGGGGAATCAAAACTTCTTTATTCGGGCGAATCGGGCGTCTTTTCGTCTGAAACAAAATACAATTACGTGAATAACCTGCAACAAATATTTCCTTTCTTACGAATTTACGGTTGAACAAAAATTTTAATTATAGCATCTGCAGCATGCTTTTTACTTTTTTTGGATACATTCTCAAGATTTAAGGATCTCGACCCGGTCCTGTAGGTAAGTTTAGATGCCACTCGCATCAGAGCATGGTCCGGTCCGTATGGCTAGGTTAGGTCAGGGTTCTGTAGTCTCCGTGCCCGAATAAAACACCCATGGCTAGCGAAGTTGCCGTCTATCTTAAAATATGTACATTCCTTTAGATTATCCGATGATCAGATCTGATGCAGACCAGATGAAAATTGCTTGCGTGTGAAGAGGAATAAAGCTATATAACGACACCGTGGTGCAGTGATCATGCATGTTTGCCTCACCAGGAATCTACAAGCGAGTTAAATCAGAATATTGTAACAGAACCGCTATTATAAAACTTCTTGATAAAAAAATCATGAAGTGTCGGGGTGGTGATGCAATCCATATATCTTAAGTTTTCGCTTCTGATAATGTGAATTCAGCAAAAGTTTTCTTGTTTTATAGAAATTTCACATCGTGGCTCTTAACTCACAATTGCCAGCAGATATCGGTAGTTGCTGGAGGAGTGTAATTGCACTGTCCAAGTAAAAAAGACAGACCCTGGTATTATGAATAAGCGTTTTAAAAGTGTGACAATATCTCTCTTTCGTAACTTTCATTCTTCGCGGTCGAAACGGATAAAGGCTGTATTGAATGCTCGTCCTTACCAAGGGATTAGCGTATTGTCATTCAAATGTTTTGAGTTTGTTGGTCCGACAGTGTCGATGGAACATCAATATGGCGCTACCGGGAAAAAGCCGTTCTTGGAGCAAACAGGAGGTTAGTATCTCGATTGAATCGTGTGTGACAGTTGGTTTCAGGTGACATTGGCGAAGATTTAAACGACTGTACTTCAAGAGGGTAATCCTTCGTATACATGATTGTGACGGGGAACTGATAACACCGTCCGAGATACGACTCTCTGACCACGCATGAAGTTTCCGCCAGAAGTTATGAATATTTCACTTCTACTTCAGGGTGTATACCAAAATCAGTTAATGCTGAACTGTCATGCGCTATCAATGTAGTTACGAAACAACGTGTATCGACTATAAGCCAGATATTTTCCCCTAGGATCTCTTGTTTGCTTGCCGAGTATGTTTGTCACATACAAATATATATACATACAAGAGGACGACTTCCTGATGTCACGTACAAAGGCTTTGGGTTGAGAGGATTTTATCTAACCCCGCGACAGTCAAGCGATGTTTAAGTGCATCACTTTTTTGTGAGTGTTAACGAGAAAAATTAAGCTGCAGTAGCATAATTGTACGTGCATCGCAATCAATGCACTCCAAAGGTTATTACCTCCCCCCCCCCCCCCCGCCAGCACACACATGCCCAACCACCAAAAGTGGCGTTGAAACTTAAATTTTTTATTGCTGGCGCCAGTGTGTGAACATAACGTCGTAAATCTGTGTTGTTCCGAACACCAAAGAAATGGAAATTGAGTTCTTTTGGGACTATGAATACCTGGTGAATTTCTAAGTTGGAAGCTGTCAATATTGCGTACTGGGAGAATTCATACATATAGGATATTATTATAAGTGAGTCGCACATAGAGGCAGGAAGAATCTCGAGGACTTTGCGCAAACTTTTTACAAACAAAGAGAAGAGAGAAAATTTTAGATTTCAAGCAGGTAAATTTGCGGTTGGTTACTCCTCTAATCCCGACAGAATATGCAAAGTGAATCTTACTTTCTATCCTTGATTATAAATCACAAAGAATCTCTTGTGAGAGCAATAGTTCAAGGCTTTCATTTTCAAAGTGCCATGTGCTTCAAGTAAGATGTACCTCAAGTACGAATAAGAATCGCCTATCTCTCTGGCGGAGCTCTTGTCAAAATCAGTCAGAAAAGTCGGTCCATTCCTCCGTTGTTGCAGTGTAGCGATATCAACAGTAACCTGCTTTTGAAGTCTGGATGGTCAGTGTCAAAAACAGTGTCCCTGAAGGCAATCTGTGATTCACTTTTTAGTCTGTACCTTAAGGACAGGTATGTGAACTTTTGGGAGAATCTAAATAAACGGCACAGGGCCGTTTTGTAAAAAGACAAACGCGCTACTTTTTTGTGGTGCACATGTTACCATGGTGAAGCAAATTTCGGGCGAGATTTGTATAAGTAAAAGCGCACCAACTGCGCCGATACTGCTCAAACGCTCCGTAAAATTTATTTTTCTGTGATGTCCTTCAAATGGTCACTGGCTGCTTTGTTGCTTTGATGGGTCAATGGCCGCAGGGACAGTCGAGACATGAGACCAATTAGTACGAGATTAGGCCGTGCATTGTTGTTTATAAATACCAACAAACACGTTCACGGCTATTGTTAAGATCGAAGGCGTACTATTGACTGACGGGAGATTCGTCCATGAGTAGCGTACCGGCACAATAGCTTACAACAGAGTGCTGTCAATAAACCACATGGGGTGCAGGGACTGAGTGTACGTAATACAAGGTAAATTTTCAGTCAGGTTCCAACCCAAAACGTACATCATCATCGTTAGTAGGGCTCTTCAGGCAACTAAGATGATGAGGTGAATCTAGATATCGTGTACGAAATACATTGTTTGTAAACAAGAAACTCGCGCAGGCGCAGTTCCGACGACTGTTTCCTTTAATAAGAGAAAACAGCCCCGTCTGCCAAAAAAACAACAACAAATAAAACGAGAACTAAACTTGAATTCATCTTGTGAAAAATTTTCTTAGCTACCGTATCGTCCCATCGATCTTCTATTGTGTTAATCTTTCTTAGCTTTTCATGGCGTGGATCTTTCATTCTTAGAAAAATGACCCCTTTTGACAGCGTTTAATTGTAATACCACCGGCCTCTCTATGCAAAATTATTTAGTTTTTCATAGGATTGTATTATGAAGTTGAAGTTGAAAGTTTGAGTTGAAAGTTTGGATGCCCTAAATTTCTTAACTGAATACGCTCGCGTGCAGTGATAATGGTTCTATTAGCACATGACTAGAGAATACATGGGACATGAGAACACACTTCACGCATTCGAGCTTTCAAAACGTTGAAATGCGAAACTTATGCATATTTACATTGTACAATTGTTTCTGCTTTCCCTTTGCAGGTGAACTTCGACAACCAATATACGAAACCGAGGTCAAAGTTCAGCTTGATGAGACAGGACGCTCGACAGTGTTCCAAAATATCGAGAACTCGCACATCAAGGTACAGACGACCGAAGAAGCCATCAAATATTTGCGAAGAAAACGACTGGTCAGAATTGCTGCCATAGTGACGGCTTCCTTGCTGATTGTCGTTGTCATATTGGCAGTTGCTTTATCTCTTACAGGTACGGCACTGAAATGACACTTCTGCAAAGACTGTCGATAAATTTTCCTTGAATGACATTAACATACCAAATAAACAGCGCCACTGTACGGATCGTCTGCCTCTACTGTATGTCTTAAACTCGCAAGTTCAGTGCTTTAAATACTTTAATATGAAGACGATAAAGAATATAATGATAGCTTCAGAATAGAGTGCGTTCTTTGTAATATGTCAACATTTTTAAAAAGTAATTTGATCTCATGTACAACATTTCTTCCTTTCTCTTTCAGTGAATACAAACGAACGATACCTCATCTGAAACTGTCGGATGGGATATAATATTATTTCAGTATATCAATACTGAAATACTGATTCGTACAAGGGAAGCAAAACGACGTTTCCTCGTAATTTTTGAACCATTATCGAGATGTTTTTCGTTGTAGTACACGCATGCGCTGAAGAAACTACTTTTTGAGACACAATTTTGACAATTAAGAGACGGTTCAGATTAAAGTTATATCTCCCATGTGTATTCTCTTGCAGTTGGCAATCGGTTTAAGCCACCAATACCCGAAAAAATGGAGCAAGAAAAGGGTAAATTATATTAAATTAAATTAAATCTTTACGGTGTTTGCCTTTCCAGGCAAAATCAATAATTGGGCGCCATGAGTATCGAATTATCGAACCAATCCACCTACAAATGCATGAATGCATCGATGCATAATCTTATAATCCTTCTTCAAACTCAAAATATTGCACCAGCGGATACAAATTTCTGCCAAAAGTGTGAAAGGTTTCTATTTCCCTTTGGTCGCAGATCCCTTAATCATGAAAAGAATGTGTCTTATTTCTAGAAACTATAATAAGGGATGGCTTCACACTTCTTATATTGTGATACAGTGGTCTAACCAACAGACTGCTCTGTTTTATTTTGTGTGTTTCTTTTGCAGGACACAGCAAATTTCTTGTAAATTTCACTTTACTTGAAGTCAATGATGTACAGATCGAATACGTGCAGGAATACGCCGATACCAGTTCAGATGCATTCCAAAATATATCTATCGTAGTTGAACAAACGGTAAGTTTACCATCAAAGTACAATGCCTGCGGCGACAATCATGGTCGCAAGATTAGAAACATTTTAATTTTTATCGGCAGTGGCTGATATAGAAAGTACGACACCATGTCTGTGTTGTAATTGGTGATAGTTTAGTCATATAACCATACAACCACAATCAACATCATTTTTTATCATGCTGCTTTAATATCTTTAATATCTTCCAGATTGTGTAAAATCTTATTTACTTGGTATTGAGTAAATGAGCTTCCGTTAATCTGGTATATTAATACACACTCCACACTTTTAACTTATTTTTGCGTGTTCAAAAATGGCGTGTGACTGTGTACGCTTACTGTAATTTTCTTTGCAACGCAAAAATGTCTACAGATACAAGAACCCCAAAGAAATGTTTCCAAATTCCCAGGGCCATGTTACAGACAACACACTTAGCATTTATCTCAATCAATCAAACTAAAAAAGTCGGAACACCTGATGGAATATATGTGCTAAATGATTATTTCCTTAAATGTTGACACTTAAGGATTTGTCTGTTAGTCTGTCAGATAAGAAAGTAGTGAAGAGCTCAAGAAGTTGCTCACGAAGTCCAAACGAACGAAGTGTGAGATAGAGCAGCTTATGGGTGATTTTTTCAAGGTGCACGTGAATGCAATAGCTGTTTCCAGTGATGTTTCTCATGGAAATACATGACAACATACATCTGACAATATTCCTCTTTCTCTTTTCTTGTCATCCG